>NC_051232.1:649390-654390 GCF_015220715.1 Pygocentrus nattereri | reverse complement strand
ACCACCTTGGCCTACTTGTGTAAAATGATCAAATTGTAAGTCGCTCTGGACAAGAGCGTCAGCCAAATGCCATAAATGTAAATGTAGACTATTTAAAATCTAGGTTCCATAATGATTCTTGGCTTGAATGTACTGTAACCTCTTCATTGTCATTAGTAAAGAACTTTTCCATTACATGGAGGTTTATCGAAACTTCAAACTGTTAAATGGTTCTTCACCTTATTTACAAAAAACGTTCCTTTAAGGAACTTTGCATCATGAGAGAGACATCATTTCGATAGATTTGCTCCAGAGAACCTTCAGTACCTTTGTTTTTACATAATAAGCGAAATGGTTCTGTATAGTAAAGAATGAAAAGGTTCTATGACTTACAACAGTTGTGGAACCCTTTTTTGGCACTATAGATGGAACCAGTCCATCATGGCTCTTTGAGTGGTTGTGGTTCTTTACCTTAAAGAACTCCTGGAGATTTTAAAGGGTGGAAGAGTGTAGAACCTTTACTGTCTGCAGACATTCTTGAAAGTTGGAAAGGTTCCGTGTCTCGTTTAAAAAGAGAACCGTTAATCATTTGATCATTACAGCGCTGAAAGGCTTTGGGCGCTGTTGCTTTAGAAGCGGCTGTAAATAATCAGTGAATAAGAAGCTTCTCGTGAATCCGACCGCTGGGTTTATTATGAGTGTCTATGTGTGTTTGTGTGCCAGTCGTATTCCTGCTGCTGGTATATAGACATAGTTCAGAGGAAGAGCTCGCTCAGCTGTTCAACTTCCAGCTTCATTGCTGCTGCAGGAGAGTCGCTTTGTCCTGTAATGTCATTTGCACTGCGATTCGCAGTGTCTTCTGCTCTAACCGACTGAACTGAACTCATCTGCTAAGTCAAAATAGCTACTTCCAAGCAGGAGAACACCGAAACATGGGAACCGTTTCCCAGGAGCAGTGCTGCTGTGGGCTTTTTAAGACCGTAATAAAGCCTGTCTGATTCTTCTCTGACCTGTTTGGCGGCTGATATCATTCATAGATCATATTAAACGTGCAAACGGCGAGATCACCTGTAGAAGTCTGTTCAAGTGAAGCGTTAAAGGTCCTGCTGTACAATAGTAAACAAGCTTTATTGTAGCTCTGTGAAGCTAATTCTGAATTCTTTTATTTGGTTCTAAATCACCTCTAATAGAACCAAAACAAGCCTCCATGCGTGATCGTTAGTGCCGGGTTCTGAACAACAGATGGGAATAAAGTCGTTCAGCGTGGTTTGATGTGAAATTCTCTGTTTTAGATAAACTTACAGAGTCAGAGCCACTCACAGTGGTGGTGATAGGAACCAGATGTCCACCTCTAAAAGCTCCTCACAGAAAGTTCCTATGGTTATGCAAATGGTTCTGAACTCGCTGCCTGAGGACTGAGACGCTGTTTTACGGTACTTTAGAGATGAGATTTTGGCCTGTGATGTATTCTTTAAAAGCTAAGAGATAAATGCAGGGGTGTTATGTGGCAAACCAGTTCTCAAAGAAAATTTTTCCGATTCCAGTAGTTTTGCATGTGAAATCAGGGATGGTCGATATTTAGGCCTGGATGATCTCTAAAAATGATTAGCACGATATCTTCTGAGTAAAAAATCGCGATTATCGGTATCAGACAAGCTGTTTAATGGTAAATTTGTCCCTCAGTCACCATTGGGTTACTTGTCGTTCATTGATGGTACATCACCTGGTCGCCCAGGTCTCGGGCACATGAACTCAAGTGCTCGACACCATGTGAAGCCCCAGTGTTTGAAACACTCGTTACATCACAAAGTCAGGCTAACAATTCAGCGCAGTGCTGCTTTTATGCTTTAACAGGGATGTAAAATGTTGTGGTTTTGCTGATGTTTGTGCTGCTTTATCTATGCTGGCTCATAGCTGACGGTGGAATATATTCCTCTAACATGTTTGCTCATGTGAAAAAAATACCTTTTATAGAAGATAAAGTCTTCATCAGCATTCAGTGTTGCACCAGTTAGTTCTAGTGTTGGCTCATCTGAGGAGGCAGCCTCACTTACTCCAACACAAAATCCAGTGTCTCTTGCCTGTTTTTGAATAACTGTAGTGTAATTTAATGTAAGAGTGTTTCTTTTTAGCCTGTTAACACCTAAGAGTAAACCAGCTCAAGGCCTCACGGTTTTTTTTATTTTATTTTGCTAAAGCAGGTAAAAGTGACCCGATTCTGACCTTTCTCTTCATTCGTGACACAGATGTCTTATCTCAGTGTGAACAGCGGAAACGCATTGAATCGGACATTTACAATTCCAATTTGAGACGCTTTCTTACATGGCACTGAAATCCAATCCGTATCCGATCTGCGGCAACGTGACTGAGTCTGAACAGCCAGATCGGTATTGAAGCGACTTTTACGTCAATCCAACTCGACGTTTGTCATATTTTCAAGCTTCTGAGACTCAGAAAGTGTCTGTACCAAAACATTATTGTAGACGTATCCAAAACCCTCTGTGTTCGAAGAGGTTTCGAATGAAATGTCCGATCGTGGTCGTAGGAGAACGAGCCTGCAGCATGAAAGAACCGTCTGAAAGTTTAAAGAATCTGAGGATGTGAACCAAAGAAGTGACCACGCCCTTTTATGGCTCTAACACATTGTGGGTGATGAAGCCAGCTGTCAGCGAAGCTTCATGATGCTCCTGTGATGCTGGTGAAGATGAAGCTGGTTCTCCGGGAGCGACTGGCGCTCGTTGGCGGTTGTGATTGTTTACCTCTGGATGAGCCGAGTGACGCTCTGTTCTTTTGACCATGCGGGTCAGTTTAGGAGCTGATCTGTTCAGACTGTCGCATACAGACCACATTTAGAAGATAATCTAAACAGACAAACAATAAAATCTGATTGGATGAAAGAATCGGACTCGGACCACCTTTACCTGCTGTGTGAACGTAGCCTTTCTTTGCCGTGGCTAACAACACCTTTGTGTATCTATATATATCCATATGCAGGGCATTGTGAGGCAAGAGTCTCCAGAGAAAACATATTATTTTGGATTTTCCACTGTTTTCCCATCTTCAACTACTTTTGACCGTAAATGTCTGTATTTGTGTTGTGGTCATGGTGACGCCTGGTTCCTATCACCACCACTGTAAAGACACCTGACTCAGTAAGTTTCACTGCAGTGAACCACTGTGAATGACTGAAATGAATTATGTTGCTGAGTTGCGTGGAATTTCACTTTAAGGCCCGTGTTTGAGTGAACATGCTGCTGCCGCCGTCCTGTTTTCCAGTGTTTGTGTACCGCGTCTGCGAGGCATTAAAGGATTTACGCAGCCCTTCAAAGTTTCATTCATCCACTTCAGATCTGTTTATCCCACGTGCCCCTCCCTCCCTCATCTGTCCATCCCCTGGCAGAAACCACTTCCATTACTCCGTTGTAATCCTCTGTGTTTTTCTAAAATTGCATGTATATATGTTTATGCGTATGAAACGACATGGATTAGGCTTTTATTAGAATGCGCAGTTATGACGTTATGTAAATCGTATGCTGGCTCTGAGGACAGAGGCACGCCTTCCAATCTTTATCCTCACTGGCAGAATTATTTCAGAGAAAACGGACGATTCCAGACCCCTTCAGCTTTTTATGGTGCACCATTTGCCAACACAGGTTGCATAACTCCATAGAAAAGCCCTGCCAATAGAATGGGACGCTCTGCAGAAGCTGCACATGAGCCTAAGGGGTATAAAGCCCCCCAGCATTGGGCTGTGGAGCAGTTGAGCTTGGATCTCTGGAGTGATGAAGCTCCATCCAGTACCTTTGGGATCAGTTGGAGTGACCCAGAGGGAGGAGCGGCTTAGAAAATGGATGGATGGATAATGTTGTGACTTAATAAATAAAAAAAATAAAGAAGGATAAAATAAATATATAACCATAAATAATGAAATAAAGAAATGAGTAGAAAATGTAAAACAACTTCACAACAATACAATAAATAAAAATAAAATTAAGCCACACATTAGGATCTTGTTCCCACAACTTACTGAATTGTGGCCAGGCATTAGGATCGCGTACCCATGCCTTACTAAATCATGGCCACACATTAGGATCTTGTACCCATGCCTTACTAAGTTGTGGACACGCATTAGGATCTTGTACCCACGCCTTACTAAGTTTTGGATACACATTTGGATCTCGTTCTCATGTCTTACTAAGTTGTGCCCACACATTAGGATCTCGTGCCCACACCTTGCAAATGATCTCGTGCCTCTGCTTTACCAAGTTGTGGCCACATATTATGTTATTTAAACAGGATGCCGATCCAGCAGGACAATCCAAAACTCGTATTAAAGGTCGGGTAAAACCGGCTGAATGGACGTCTCTGATAACATCCTTCAGATGAAACCAGGTGTCTAGAAGTATTTGGACATATACTGCAGGAACATTAGTGCACTGCTCAGTCATTCATGCTGCTGTTCATATCTAGAGTAACTGTGGAAGAAGGTTTTGTCCCATAGTCTAGATCTCTGGTGGCTGTAATGTCTGCAGTGACGGCTATAGATTAGAAGTCTCAACGCAGTGGATCAGCCGTCAACACTGGTCATACATCCCTTTCAGGTCGTGACCTGAGGCTTCATCTGCGGCAGCACCTCCAACACCTCAAATTCGCAGTTACTGCCGCGGGGAATTAAAGTACAGTGTAATGCTGTAAGACTCGTAGCTCAGAGAAACACGTGGAGAAATTCTGGTTGAAGTTCAGATTCCAAACTTTCAGTCTGCACCATATTTAAATTTGATGAAGAGGTGTTGGGCCTCATTCACCAAACGTTCTTAAGAAGAAATTTTACGGAATTTTCTGTTTTTACAGAGATTCTGACTCAGCTGTGTTCTCCGTGGGGTTTGTTCTGAGGTAAGAACAGAATCTACACACACTCAGAGCACAGAGGTGAGAATAGAACTGCTGTTTATCTACTGGGGGCTGGGGGGTTTACCAGGTCTTCCAGGTGGTTGTTAGGGGTCACACTTTCTGATTCTGAA
>NC_051232.1:546890-636890 GCF_015220715.1 Pygocentrus nattereri | reverse complement strand
AGCCCAGCTGGTCCTACCCACAGAGGGCTCCCTGATTAGGTGACTGAGTCAGGTATGAGTGAGTGACAGCAGGGAAACACCGAGCTGTGCTCTGGAGTTGAGTAACACTGGCCTGCAGGGACGGGAGATTTGGGATCGGCTCGCTGGCTCCCCCACAGCTGGAGAGGTTTTGTCCTCGGAGCTGCTCGATTGTTGTTTTTTATGGCTTTTTTCCGGCGGGCATTGGCACAAAGCAGCACTATAAATCTAGGCTCCTAATGAAGCAGGGAAGAGGGAAAAAAACTACATGCTTTTATGGAAAAATGCCTAGGAGCATGAAAAGGAAACAGAAAACCCAACAAGGGAACCCATCCTCTTCTGGGCCACAGATGTTATTGATATTCATAAAACCTCCATGTGTAAATTAGAAACAGAGGAGCTCTGTAAACAGAGAGGACAGATAAGCCAGCGAGGAAAGATAAAAAGCGTCTGATTAGCTTTAATAAATAAACGAGCAGAAATAATTCATCACTAAAGCTGCAGAGACTTTATTAGGCATAACAAAATGGCCAGTGAGTGGAAGCAAAGGGTGGGTGTTTCTGATAAAGTGGCCAGTGAGTGGAAGCATAAGCTGGGTCTAATATAGTGGACAGTTATCTACACTGGTATCTAGCTAGATGGTATGGGTGCTGGTTCAGTTCCCATGTCTGATAAGGTGCCAAAAGGGTTTTTGGAGGGAACCACTTTTGGTTACCTAAAGAACTGCTGAACTGACAATTCTTTAAAAACTCAACTTCCTGTTTCTTTAGGGAACCAAATGTGGTTCTACTTTGCTGTTGCTCCACAGCCTTTTCTGCCACCTACTGGGCCCAGATTAAGCCTAAGCTTGGACAAAAAGTATTTGCACTGCCGATTCACCAGTGGAGCTCCACTTCGTTCCAGGACGAGGCTTAATCCCTGTCTGAGGAAACCAGCCCTGTATGTTTCCAGTGTCGATGGTGAAGCTCATGCTAGTTTGAATTCCTCTTTGCTTCATTACAGCACATTAGAAATCGAGTCCCAGATCATCTCATCGTCATTATATCCGTGCAGCTCTGTGAACAGAGCACGTCGCTTTATTCTGATTATTCTGCGCTGGGATAAAAATAACCGATCTCGTTTGGAGGCTTACAGTCGGCCGGCTCCGTCTGCGCCGGAGGAGAGGGAGCTGGGGGCTGGAGCCGTGTGCGTCGCTATCACACGACCAGGCTTGTGACTGGATGCCATGAGGAGTTGCCGTGTGGCATTTTGAGCCAGGTGGGGCTCCGCTGGCCTAGATAGTGCTGGAACCGGACAGCAGTGTGGTGTGTGTGTGTGTGTGTGTGTGTGTGTCTGAGTGTGAGACGGGATGACTGCTGATGCCGTGTCCCATTACTAGCCGTCCTGAAAGCACCCACAGTGACAGCGCTACCTGTGTTCTCAGGCTGCCTGGCTGAGCTGGATGCCAGCCGGGATGCGGAGACGATGCAAGACAAAGGGACTGAGCAAATGCAGGGGTATAAATAGACTGAGAGGAAACAAGAAACACTCGGCACTAATAAGAGGGCGGGGCTACAGATCATAGACAACAGACAGGTGGGACAGATGACGGGGGCAGGAGCAGGAGGAGACACAAACCAAAAAACACCAAAAGCACATGGGACAAGACAGACAGACAGACAGACAGACAGACAGACAGACAGACAGACAGACAGGCAGGCAGGCAGGCAGGCAGGCAGGCAGGCAGGCAGGCAGGCAGACAGAAACAAGAAAAGACAAAGCAGGACAAGACAGGAAGTGACAGTAGCCAAGTGAGCTCTCCTATTGGTTGGGGCTTCAGGAGCGAAGGGGCCAGTTTGAGGATCGTTACTGACAAGGACAGTGCAACGTTGCACATTAACTCAGCTGACATTCTATGTTTGACTTGGGAAATTGGCCTCGTCTACTCTGCTGAGGTATCCGGTCCCATTTTTCAGCTCCCCCTGGCTTCAGGTCCAGTGTGAATCGGGCGCCTACACTTACAGAATGAAACACAAGCCCACAGCTTTTCCTTTGAATCTGTACAAATTTGAGTGAAGATCACTTATTTGGCTATACATGCTAAAATTAGCATAGCTTTAGCTATCCATGCTGTAACATGCTCCAGCCAGCTAATCAGAAGCTTGTTGCAAAGCAGTGTGACTGTGAAATCCTTTGCCTGTGGGCAAATGACTGCAGTCAGATCAAATAATTGCAATTACCTCAAATAATTGTGATCAGACGATTATGAAGCTAGTCTGCAGCCACAGGTGCACAAACAGCTCTACGCTAAGACCACACCTCTATTGCTCGAGGCCTTTAATGTGCTGACGTCTCAGAGCCATGGTGACGAACGATCTCATTGGCCTAGACGAGGAAAATCTAACACCAATTTTCACACGTGTCCCTGCTAGAAAGCCTAGCACCAGTAGAACCAGCATATGCCGTGCTTTGGGTGCTGGTATGCTGGGTGAGCGATGCTGGCTGACCAGCTAAACCAGCACCAGACCAGCGTGGAAAGCATTGTTCAGCAGGATTTGGTGTCTAGGTTTGCCCTGGAGCTGTGAGGCTACTGTAGCTAACACAATGGAAACCTGTACCCCGTGTAACGGTGTTCCCATCACCTCACTCTGCTACCCCAAACCGTGTTGAGCTGATACTTGTTAGCAGCTCCAGAGCTAAACTAGAACTTCAGATGGCAGGCGTGGCCCTTCGTTAAGGCTAAGGGTGAATTTGTTTACATGTCTTTTGTTTCTTCTGGATAAATTATGATTTTAACGCTGCGTTATTGGCAACGTTGGACGGCCGCCAGTCAGGTGCTCTAGTAAACGTCACGCCCGCCCATCTGTATGGAGATGAGCCTCAGTTCTCCACAGCTGTGCTGGTTGGCCCAGTGCATGAATCACGGCTGACAGGCGTGTAATTGTTGTGCAGCGCCGTCCATCTGGCTGTGGGACTGTTAGGTGGGGTTCCCATGGTGCTTTTCAACTAACAGAGCAACGAGGCAGGGGAACGTTTCGTCACTGCCGAGAGTCAAAAGGACAGGGCGAGCTGTCACGTCTACGTTTGTGTTTGGGAGTTTGTTCTACGCTACGCGCCAACTCTTGAGTGAAAAGAGGTGGTGGATCTGCCATCGCTGATGGACACTGATGGGGTTTCCGGAGAAAAATGGCACGGCTCCCTACAAGCATCTCCATGGCCCAATATGGAAACATTGTGGACCTGCAGCGTAACGGTGCATGTGCAACAGGATGAATATATTATGAGCACATTCGCTATAACAACATGTAAAGTACACGGGCGTGGCTTTGGAATTCCCATGAGGCCAGCTCAAGTTTCCCCAGCAGGGGGCGCTGTTAACACACATGTGCAGTAACAACTTCCAGAGCCAGAAGTGATAAAGTTTGTTGCCAAAAAATATTGAGTTACTCGCAACTATTGACGTGTTTTCTGTTAACGAATTTCATTAAACCAGTTAAAGGCCATAGAGAACGCAGCTGCAGACCGTCTTTGGGCTTCGCTGCTGACCTGCTGATGCTCCAACTGTTTGAATGCACTCCTATTGACAAAAGTACAAACTCAACAAAGTGTTTCTAGTTTCTTTGGATTATTATTATTTTTATTAGTGCCTCTTTGGTGATTTTCAGCCAAGTTTCTGGTGGCCGAAACGTCCAGTCCAAAACTAGCATTCCCTGCTAATGTTGGGGCTCTGACGCACCAAGTTGCCTGTTGGCCACCTGGCTGTCTTTGAATGTCTGTGGCTTTGTGTCTTGTTCCTGTTCAGCCATGCAACTGATGTAACTGATTGTAACAGCATATCAGTAAAGATTTACAGCGTATCAGTAAAAACAAGTCCAAAAAAAAAAGTCCAGGACTAGAAAATACTGAAGAAAAACTATGCAAGACAGTGGCTCTACAAGGACAGTGGAATAGTGGCAGTACCTTGCAATACTGCCTTTCACCTGATGGGGTGTACTGTAAAATCAGCAGCAGTACTGTAAAATCACAGTGTAACGATGCACTGCGGTAACAAAGTTACGGTCTCTGACCGACCTGCAGCTTCACTTACTGACCCACATGTAGTCCAGACTGCAGCCGCAAAGCTCAGACTAACCCCGAGAGCCGGCAATTCTGGCAGAAATTGGGAGCGATAGGAAATGCATGCACCTCATGTCACAAGACAGTAATGCGTTCAGCATCAATAGACGTGAAACGAAACATCCATCCATCCATTTTCTAAGCCGCTTCTCCGTCAGGGTCGCGGGGGGGTGCTGGAGCCTATCCCAGCAGTCTTCAGGCGGAAGGCAGGATACACCCTGGACAGGTCGCCAGTCCATCGCAGGGCGTGAAACGAAACATGAGCATCATAATAAACAAACGAATGAAGCGATAAACGAAGCCTCCTGCATCTTTTACACAGTGATAGGAAACACAGTGGCGGCTCACAGAAGGCCCTGATTCTATTTTGAAAGCTTGATGTTTTTAATTATCTCTGAATGATATTTTGGCCGTCAGTTATTTTGACAGGGTACGATCTCAGAAAGCTCTGTGAGAAAACGGCACACTCTCTGATTCGTTCTCTGTTTTCTAGAGAAGCTAATAAATGTCATTTTGTTTAGTTTCAGTTCAGTTCGGTCACTTTCTGACCACCTGCTTATCCTGTAAGTCTTGCTTCTAACCCTAAATGCCACTTAATTCAGAGAGAGCTGGATGGGGCGCTGAGACCGAGCTGAAGTGGACGTGATATGGAGTAGAGGGAGGGAGCGGCGAGGCGGACGCCGGCCTCCTACATGGCTATACTTCTTGCTGTTTGACCTTTTCCGTGCCGGCACGTTTCAGCGCCCAGGGCAATATCTGCTCTTTAATGCTGAGCTGGGAACAGCGCTCCTGACCTGAATGCCACGCTCACTCTTTAAGGTGAGCTTTATGGCTCTGATCCCGAGTCAGTTTATGGACCTATGGGCCCAAAGCTGACCCTGTCAGGCTGCTTAATGAGGGATGGCAGCTCTGGGATTAGGTCAGTAATTAAAGGTCTCGCTAGTTTATCATGCTCTCTGCTGCGCCTGTGTGAGTGTGTGAGTGTGTGTGAGTGTGTGTGTGAGTGTGTGTGAGTGTGTGTGTGTGTGAGTGTGTGTGTACAGTTGAACATGTTCTTGACCATGAAGAGAATCTGGTATTTTTAACGGCCTGGCGGTCAGCGAGACGGTCAGCATCACAGACTTTCTCAAATCTGAATCACGACTCAGAAATACTGCAGAATCTTCAATACTTCATTTTAATCACTTTAAACACTGTGTCCACTCACTGTCCACTCTATTAGACAGTGTCCACTCACTGTCCACTCTATTAGACAGTGTCCACTCACTGTCCACTCTATTAGACACTCCTACCTTGTCGGTCCACCTTGTAGATGTAAAGTCAGAGACGACAGCTCATCTGCTGCTGCACAGTTTGTGTTGGTCATCCTCTAGTCCTTCATCAGTGGTCACAGGACGCTGCCCACAGGACGCTGCCCACAGGACGCTGCCCACAGGACGCTGCCCACAGGACGCTGCCCATAGGTGTTGGCTGGGTATTTTTGGTTGGTGGACTATTCTCAGTTCAGCAGTGACACTGAGGTGTTTAAAACTGATCCACTCAGACCAGCGCAACACACACTAACACACCACCACCACGTCAGTGTTACTGCAGTGCTGAGAATGACTCGCCTGCTCTGTGAGTGTCCATGGGGGTCCTGATCACTGAAGAACAGGGTGCAGAGAAACAGGACTACAGTCTGTAGCAGTAGAGCTACAGAGTGAGACTGTGTATGTACAGTATGTGGTCAGTCATGTGGTCAGTAGGTTTCTCCCTTTTGTCCTCATTCGTTTCCTGTTGTAATGTATGGCATTTGCCATAATGGGGTCTTTTGTGCTGCTCTCCGCTTTCCTGTCTCTTTTGTTGACGTCAGTGAGTCCATCGGGGGGAAATTTTAGGCCGGCTGGTATTGTCCGTGCCCCTGATTCACTGACCCCTGCTGTGATCAGGGCTGCGTGAGGGTGAGAGCGAACGAGTGGTTTTCTGGCGTAGTGTTTTCATCACGTTTCAGCAGAGAGGTCAGTCGGGTCAACGGCTTTTACAACATCGTTTACCTTGTATTCAGTTGGACGACCGCTTGACCCCCAACTAAACACTGCAGTCCAGATCCATTCGGTCAGACGTGGCAGCAGCTCTGCTGACGATCCCACCTGCACAGTTTTGCCCAAATTGAGCCACCAAGACCTGTTCACATGCTGGCCTTTACAGGACGCTAATGTACAGGACATGCGTTGGGAGCTCATAGCGGTCAGTTTGCGTTGTGTTAACTGCTAAATCGCACCTGTACGGCGCTACGAAGGACACCAGTAGGTTAAATTATGTTTTCTCACACAAAGCATCTGCGTTGCTAACGTGGCGATAATCGTTGCCCGGTTTGATGTGAAATAGTTCGACTGACCAGATGGAAACCAGGCGGCGCCATGACAACACAAATATAGACACTTTATTTACCGTCCAGAACCACCAGAGAACCTGCACGAGTTTAAATATGAAAATATCAGCTTTAATATTTGGCCTTGGAGCTGATCGCCAGAGCAGCGATACTGAGCGTTTGGGGGCGTTAAACCCTTCAGACGTCTGGTGACCATCACCGCTGTGATACTCCCGACTCTGGAATGGAGCAATTCACACCTGCCCGACTCTTTGTTTACATTTTATCCATTTAATTATGGAGGAATTAGAAAGGAATTGGTGGAAATTCCCGTTTAACCATGAAACAAGTTGGGAAGAGCCGCCGTGGTGCACTCTACCGTGAGGGGCATCAAACTGACCTAAACTGACCAAAAACACAAGCCTCTCCTCACAGTCGGCAACATCTAAAGGGATAGTTCGGTGAGAAACGGTCAAACTTAGTTATCCCACTTATTGCAGATTCGAGTCATTTTGAGGCATTTAGCATCATGCTAACTGGTGGTTGGCTTCCATTACTTGTCTTGAAGCTCCAGTGTGAAACTAAAGAGGCAAAAATCTACATTTGTGGTAAACGGAACCATCTCCGCTATAATCCACTGAACAGTCTACTGAGAGACTAAGCAGAACGATGTCTGGTCATTCTCAGAAGCAGATACTGGACATTTATAGGCCATTCAAGGGTACACCGCACCTGTCAATCAAATATACAAGCCCTCCCATAAAGAATCCTGATTGGCCTTGGATGTTTATTGGGCATAGAAGGGGGGGAAACTGGACCTGCCAAGGTTTAGAGCCAGGGCGTTTAGAGCGCTGGCGTTTAGAGCCGGGGCGTTTAGAGCGCTGGCGTTTAGAGCCGGGGCGTTTAGAGTGCTGGCGTTTAGAGCCGGGGCGTTTAGAGCGCTGGCGTTTAGAGCCGGGGCGTTTAGAGCCGGGGCGTTTAGAGCGCTGGCGTTTAGAGCCGGGGCGTTTAGAGCGCTGGCGTTTAGAGCCGGGGCGTTTAGAGCCGGGGCGTTTAGAGCGCTGGTGTTTAGAGCCCTGGTGTTTAGAGCCGGGGCGTTTAGAACTGGGGCGTTTAGAGCCCTGGCGTTTAGAGCCGGGGCGTTTATAACTGGGGTGTTAAGAGCCCTGGTGTTAAGAGCCCTGGCGTTTAGAGCCGGGGCATTTAGAGCCCTGGTGTTAAGAGCCGGGGCGTTTATAACTGGGGCATTTAGAGCCCTGGCGTTTAGAGCCGGGGCGTTTATAACTGGGGCGTTAAGAGCCCTGGTGTTAAGAGCCCTGGCGTTTAGAGCCGGGGCATTTAGAGCCCTGGTGTTAAGAGCCGGGGCGTTTAGAGCCGGGGCATTTAGAGCCCTGGTGTTAAGAGCCGGGGCGTTTAGAGCCGGCGCGTTTAGAGCCGGGGCATTTAGAGCCCTGGCGTTTAGAGCCGGGGCGTTTAGAGCCGGGGCGTTTAGAGCCGGGGCATTTAGAGCCCTGGTGTTAAGAGCCCTGGCGTTTAGAGCCGGGGCAGTAGGCTAGCTGGCCTGCTGAAGATCACCGCTCCAAGGTCCTTCAAAAGTCCTGGACCGACAAAGAACACTACACTCAAGAGCAAAACAGTGTTATTGTTAGACTTAATGGAATGTACAGGAATATGTATAAATAAATATCAGACAGTTTTATCGAACATCGCACGGTCTGTACCGCGCAGCCCTGCTGGCCACCCCTTTGCTGCACCTCTGCTACTGAATGGACAGACTAAACTGTCCTGTAAGGACTTATGGTCACTCGGCGCTCCTCGTTCCGAGGCCTCATCATCGAAATTTGGCTTCAGCTAGTAAAGCGATGGAGCGCCTCAGACGGGCAGTACTGAGCTGGCAGATGGACGTTAGGCTGAAAAACGCCTCCAGGCATCTCTACCAGCGGCGCTCATGCTAATATCCGGCACTACCAGCCACTGTGAAGTGGGCCGGGTGGTCTGGCAGTGCAGCTCCAAGGAAACGGGATGGCTTTTACTCCGAGAGCTGTTTGTGGGACTGATGGGTATTTTCACTCTGACGGCACTGTAGAGCTGCTCTTAGTGCTGAATGATCAGCCCAGAGGGTTGTACGTTGGGGGGGTATGCGGAGTGAGGGAGTGAGGGAGTGAGGGAGTGAGGGAGTAGTTTGGGATGTGGGGGTGAGGGAGTGAGAGAGTGAGTGAGTAGTTTGGAATGTGGGGGTGAGGGAGTGAGAGAGTAGTTTGGGATGTGGGGGTGGGGTGAGAGTAGTTTGGGATGTGGGGGTGAGAGTGAGTAGTTTGGGATGTGGGGGTGAGGGGGTGAGAGAGTAGTTTGGGATGTGGGGGTGGGGTGAGAGTAGTTTGGGATGTGGGGGTGAGAGTGAGTAGTTTGGGATGTGGGGGTGAGGGGGTGAGAGAGTAGTTTGGGATGTGGGGGTGGGGTGAGAGTAGTTTGGGATGTGGGGGTGAGAGTGAGTAGTTTGGGATGTGGGGGTGAGGGGGTGAGAGAGTAGTTTGGGATGTGGGGGTGAGGGAGTGAGAGAGTAGTTTGGGATGTGGGGGTGAGGGAGTGAGAGAGTAGTTTGGGATGTGGAGGTGAGGGAGTGAGAGAGTAGTTTGGGATGTGGGGGTGAGGGAGTGAGTGAGTGAGGGAGTAGTTTGGGATGTGGGGGTGAGGGAGTGAGTGAGTGAGGGAGTAGTTTGGGATGTGGGGGTGAGGGAGTGAGAGAGTGAGGGAGTAGTTTGGGATGTGGGGGTGAGGGAGTGAGAGAGTAGTTTGGGATGTGGGGGTGGGGGTGAGAGTAGTTTGGGATGTGGGGGTGAGGGAGTGAGAGAGTAGTTTGGGATGTGGGGGTGAGGGAGTGAGTGAGTGAGAGAGTAGTTTGGGATGTGGGTGAGAGAGTGAATATTGTTCCTCTTGTTCAGGATGTTCACTCTCTGTAGCGGTGAGTTATAGCATCTCTTAATCCATGTAGACGTTCATGGTAAAGTAACGTTAGAACCTCCTCACATGAAGCTGGCAGCTTCCTATTCACATTGAGGGTCAGTAAATGTCCTGTTGACATTTTGACCATGAAAGAGTCGTGGTTGGTTTAGTCTGACCACGGAAAAATATGTTGGAGATCAGTGTGAATGTATACGGGTTCCAAAGGGGAACTGGCATGGCGTAAACTTTCACTGTTACGCAGACGATACGCCGCTGTACCCATCAGCCAAGCCTGATGACCAATAAAGGTTAAAGAAAATGGAGGACTGTGTAAAAGACGTGAAAGGCTGGATGTCACGTAACGTCCTCCTATTAAACAGTAACAAAACAGAGGTTCTCCTTCTGGGTCCAAAATTAGCAAGAAGTAAATCACCAGATTTAATCTTAAATCTCGCCGACTTTCCAGCCGCACCTGGATCAGCAGCAAAAAATCTTGGCGTTATAATAGATTCAGATTTATCATTCGATCAACACACAGGCGGCATCACTAGGACAGCTTTTCTACATCTTCACAACATCGCCAAGATCAGAAATGCCCTGTCCCTGCGTGATGCAGAAACACTAGTACACGCCTTTATTACTTCTAGTAGCTAATGTTCCCCCCTAGATAAAGGCAGCAGATCCAGGGGTCCATGGACACAGGGAATTATGGCAAACTGAGACGCTGGTGCTGTCGTCCCGCTGTTCCTTAAATATCCGCATTACATCTATATCATGTGAGTTTAAGCTCTGTCCAGTACTTTAGTTCTGTGGTTTGGCTCTGTGATCTCATTCTATGGTCTTGTTCTGTGGTCTGGTTCTGTGATCTGGTTCTGTGGTCTGGCTCTGTGGTCTGGTTCTGTCTTCTCATTTTATGGTCTGGTTCTGTGGTCTGGTTCTGTGATCTGGTTCTGTGGTCTGGCTCTGTGGTCTGGTTCTGTCTTCTCATTTTATGGTCTGGCTCGGTGTTCTCATTCTATGGTCTGGTTCTGTGGTCAGGCTCGGTCGTCTGGCTCGGTGGTCTGGCTCGGGGGTCTGGTTCTGTGGTCTGGTTCTGTCTTCTCGTTCTGTGTTCTCATTCTATGATCTGGTTCTGTGATCTCGTTCTGTGGTCTGGCTCTGTGGTCTGGCTCTGTGGTCTCATTTTATGGTCTGGCTCTGTGATCTCATTCTATGATCTGGTTCTGTGATCTGGTTCTGTGGTCTGGCTCTGTGGTCTGGCTCTGTGTTCTCATTCTATGATCTGGTTCTGTGATCTCATTCTATGGTCTGGCTCTGTGTTCTCATTCTATGGTCTGGCTCTGTGTTCTCATTCTATGGTCTGGCTCTGTGTTCTCATTCTATGGTCTGGCTCTGTGTTCTCGTACCGTGGTCTAGTTCTGTCTTCTCGTTCTGTGGTCTGGTTCTGTGATCTCATTCTATGGTCTGGCTCTGTGTTCTCGTTCTGTGGTCTGGTTCTGTGATCTCATTCTATGGTCTGGTTCTGTGATCTCGTTCTGTGGTCTGGTTCTGTCTTCTCATTTTATGGTCTGGTTCTGTGATCTCGTTCTGTGGTTCTCTGAACTGGTTTTCTACAGCGTGGCTGTTTAAAATAAGGACTGTCTGGTGGGGTTAATAGAGGGCATCTGTTTGCATTGCTATCTTTAGGATCTCACTCAGTCTGAGCTGATCAGTGTTGGAAAGTGTTAGTGTCTTCACACACGTGTTTTCCAGAGTAGAAAAGTCGGCCGCGTGTGCGAGAGCGTCCAGCTCTCTCGGCCGCGTGTACCAGAGCGTCCAGCTCTCTCGGCCGCGTGTACCAGAGCGTCCTGCTCTCTCGGCCGCGTGTACCAGAGCGTCCAGCTCTCTCGGCCACGTGCGCGAGAGCTTCCAGCTCTCTCGGCCGTGGAAGCATGAGGTGGGTGTTTCTGATAAAGTGGCCAGTGAGTGGAAGTGTATGTTATATATGTCTCTCTACACTGTCCTCAGAAAATCGGTCAAAGCGTAGGGATTCATTGCTTTTTCCTAAATTAAGATCGACACACTGACCAGCCTGGAGTCTCCCTGGTCTTGAGGGTCAGTGATTGGACACCTGATGACATTTTGACCATCAAAGAGAGGCAGGATGGCTTTACTGTACAAAGTGACCTGACCTGAATGTGGCCCCTGAAACACACTGGGTGAATGTGTAGGAGGACCTCAGCGCTGCTGGGAAACAAAGAAAGATCTGGTCTCTAATAAGAAAAGAAAATGCCAGCAGCCCTTTTCTTACCTGGCCATACCTGAACAGCTGATGGACCGATGGGACAGGCTATCGCTGTTCTCGCAAAACTGTGATGTCAGCAGGGAAAGAAATGCATTAACTATAAGTGTACTGTAAATGGAGCCCTGCTAGAAGAACCAGCATGAATGGTCACCACTATCATAATTGTGTAACAAAACCTTGTATCTCCATTTTTGTTCTCTTTTACATTGTGTGTGTGTGAATTTCGTGAAGATTGGACCAAAAGAGACGTCTGGTTCCATTGACTTCCATTAAAAGTACAGCATGTTTTTTCCTTCTCCTGTAAAGTTGTGATTTTGGAGGTTTTCTTCAGATAACAGTGATGTGTTGTGTTTTGGATGCTGGTATGATTGGTCCACATCAATGGCAGCTGTGCACTGTCTGACTGCAGTCGGACCAGAACTGACCAGAGCAAAGGGCCCTGTGTGGCTTTAAGCCTCAGTCACAGTGGACAGAGACGATAGTCTGCACCCTCAGTGAAATCAGTCGTGGGCTGGAGGTTAGGGAACCGGCCCTGTGACTGGAAGGTCGCAGGTCCGATCCCGTGAGCCATACGTGACTGAAGTGCCCT
Organism: Pygocentrus nattereri; assembly: GCF_015220715.1. Lineage (NCBI taxonomy): Eukaryota > Metazoa > Chordata > Actinopteri > Characiformes > Serrasalmidae > Pygocentrus > Pygocentrus nattereri. Next base: position 624,611 of record NC_051232.1, on the reverse strand, counting down.
TGAACAAGGCACCTAACCCCCCACCTGCTCCCCAGGTGCTGTGGATAGGGCTGCCCACCGCTCCGGGCAAGTGTGCTCACTGCCCCTTAGTGTGTGTGCTCACTAGTGTGTATGTGTTGTTTCACTGCATGGATGGGTTAAACATGGAGGTGAAATTTCCCCGTTGTGGGACTAATAAGGGTCTTTTAATCTTAAATCCAGCAGTGGTCAAGATGGACCTGCACGACCTACAGGAACTGAGAGACGGCACATTTCATCAGTTTTAAAAAATAAAATGATGAAAAATGAAAGTAAACACACGCAGGTTCAAAGAAAAACACACAGAGACTTTAATTTCTAATGAAAAGAGAAGAAACATGACAAGACCGTAGCTGAAATTGCAGGGACTGAGTGGGAGGCTCACCAATCATCTTCTTAATTAACATTAATTACATCGTCTTAGTCCATTTGGTTGATCAGCTGGGCAAATAATGGGCCATCCCAAGCCTGCACTGACTGAACTACACCATAGAATCCAGACCAAATAACGAAGCAATAGATCATATCACAAATTTAGCCCAAATACACTAGAATGCCAAAAGTATGTGGACACCTGACTCCTATTTGAGCTTGTTGGACATCCCATTCCAAAACCATGGGCATTATTATGGGGTCCTCCCACCTTTTGTGGGAAGCTTATCAGCTTCCGCTCCATGAAACTCTGCTGTTTATCCCCTCCTCCACCAAACTCTACTGTTTATCCGTGCACCACCAGTCTCTACTGTTTATCCCTCCTCTGCCAAACTCTACTGTTTATCCTTCCACCAACAAACTTTACTGTTCATCTCTCCTCTAAACTCTACTGTTTATCCCTCCTCCACCAAACTTTACTGTTCATCTCTCCTCCTCTAAACTCTACTGTTTATTCTTCCACCAACAAACTTTACTGTTCATCTCTCCTCCTCTAAACTCTAATGTTTATCCCTCCTCCACCAAACTTTACTGTTCATCTCTCCTCCTCTAAACTCTACTGTTTATCCCTCCTTCACCAAATACTGTTTAGAACATGGTAAGAAAGTATGCAGAGAAACAGTCGGTAACTGTAGAACTACAGAGTGAAACTATATGGTCAGTGGAGCTGATAGGATGGACAGTGTGAATACACTGGGATGGTGGGATTAATGAAGTACGCTCTGTCTCTCTCTCTCTCTCTCTATATATATATATAATGCCCTGCGATGGGCTGGCGACCTGTCCAGGGTGTATCCTGCCTTCCGCCCGAAGACTGCTGGGATAGGCTCCAGCATCCCCCCGCGACCCTGACGGAGAAGCGGCTTAGAAAATGGATGGATGGATGGATGGATATATATATATATATATATATATATATATATATATATATATATATATATATATATATATATATATATATATTAGTGATGGGACTTGATAAAAAAATTTAATTGAGTTAATTACAGGGTCTGTAATTAATTAATTGCAATTAATTACAAAAATTATTTTGCTACTAAAATTTTGAACGAATACAGATATATTCTTAACAACAAACATGTTTATTGCTTCCACCTTGTGGAAACATCCTGGACTAGGGGTTCATTTTCCTGGTCAAGTGCCCTTTGCTCTTCATACAGTTCCATTGTGTTGGCTGGACTGTGTCTGAAATGACCCACAATCTTGCGGCACTTTGCTAGAACATCATTAAATCCACAACTGTCCAGGCACACGGTGATGGATCTCTGCCAAATATGCGCAACACACGGCATCTGCTGAAATGGGAGCTGTCTTGCTGCTGCCATCATGTTTCTGGCACAATCGGTGCCAACTGTTCTAACCTTTTGCTCAATTTTCCAGGACTCAGCTACAGAAAAAATGGCCTGCGCAGTTTACTGCATAATATCTGTTGACTTTCTCTACAGTGAGGGCGAAAGATGCTAATGGCCATACTTTGTTAACGACGCATACGGTGTGCGCGGTCACGCCAAGGTAGTTAGACTTGCTGACGGAAGTCCAAAGGTCCCCTGTCAATGCAACACAATCAACTGCATTCAATGTGTCTTGTTTTGGCGGGTTTTCGTCACCATAAAGCTGCCTAATCCTACTCGCCATGGTTTTCCTACACGGGAGTTCGTGAGCAGGGTCCGATGTCGCTGTCTGACACAGACGGTAGCCCCCTATCCTCTACCACCGAAACCGGTCTACAGTCTGCTGCGATCCATTTAGCCGGGGAGATGTTTAATTTTTCAGACGTAGACTTACTTATTTTGGCCCTGAAACCTGTCACCTGGTCCAGTGTGGGCTGGAGCGGTTATTTACCGCTGCTGGGGGCACTGAAATCAGCTGTGGGGGCGGCTTGTTTTGCATTGAGATGGTATTTTAGGCTTGAGTAGCTTCGGTGATCAGCAAACTCCTTTTTTGCACAACTTGCATACAACGGTAGTCTTTTCCCATCAGGACTTTTTTTAAAGCTAAGTTGTCCCTCAGTGGACCAAGAGAAGCGGCTTCATCGTCCATCGTTGTTGTTTGCGGATGTCGCTTGCGCATCAGATTTACAGGCGTGCTAGAACATGCGAATACAAAGGTTCTGGCTCCAAACTTAAAAAAAATGTGATTAATTCCAATAAAAGTTTTAACGCTTTAAAATCTTTGTAATTAATTAATCTAAATTAACGCGTTAAAGTCCCGACCCTAATATGTATACACACATATGTGTGTGTGTGTATATATATATATATATATATATATATATATATATATAATACATATATATACACACACGAATGAATATCATTTTATGAATAAAATTTACACGCACACTACGTGGACAAAAGTATTGGGACACATACAGGCGCTTTTGAGTCCCAGTCTAAACCCTTAAGCATTAATATAGAGCTCTTAACTCTCTTCTGGGAAGCTTATACAGGATTTTGGAGTGTGTCTGTGGGAATTTCTGCCCGTTCATACAGAAGAGAAAAAAACAGCCCCATATCATTATCCCTCCTCCACCAAACTTTACAGTTGGCACAGTGCAGTCAGGCAGGTAATGTTCTGACATTCGTCAAACCCAGATTTGTCCATCAGACTCACAGATAGAGAAGCTGATTGGTCACTCCACAGAACACGTCTCCACTGTTTCAGAGTCCAGTGGCTGCGCTTTACTTCACTCAAGCCGACGCTTGGCATTGCGCATAGTGATCTTAGGCTTGTGTGCAGCGGCTCGGCCATGGAAACCCATTTGTGAAGCTCTTAATCCATAGCTCTTTTGCTGATGAAGCTGAAGTTGGCTTCTTGTTTGAATTTTCCCGTTCCACCTTAAATAGTGCAGCAGTTAGTTTCTGGTGCCTGAAGCTGCTTGATTTATGGTGGAACATTAGAATAAGAAGCTGGTGAATAAGAAGCTGCCAGCTTCGTGTGAGAAGGTTCTAACGTTACTCTACCATGAACGTCTACATGGATTAAGAGACGCTATAACTCACCGCTAAATTGCTTAATACACTCACATCAACGGGTTCTCTGAGCCTCAGAGAACATTACGCATCACACAGACATGAGTGTGGATCACTGCGTTCCCTCCGTTATATAATCCTATCCCGCTTTCTGGGAACGATATTTCTGGGAACGGTATCTTTGTTAACCTGCCGCTCTGTAATGCTACTGAACGCAGTCCAGCAGCGGTGTTGACCTCCCCAAGACGGCGGCGCCGTTGACGTGCCTGACTGGCGATGTATATATGTCTACGATGCTGACGATGTTGTTCTTGAGGTATTATTGCCCCCTACTGGTCACGTGAGTCTTTCCGAATGCGTGTGGACGAGGCCTAAGAGATCAGGATGAAGATTCTGTTCTCTCTCTCCTCTGAAACCTCTCGGCGAGTAACTCCTCGGCCTGTGTGAAGCTCACGCTCGGGTTTTTAGTGTTAACTCGGTCCTCGTTAGGACCGAAGAGCTGGATTATCCCATTAGTTCTTCCTGGAGAAACAGTCAATTTCCTGAAAGCGCCGCAAATGTGTTTTTAATTGGAATCAACATGATGGTGGAAGCAACAGCCGCTTTATTGGCTCATTAGGGGACACAGTGGAGGCGGACATCATCTGTACACACACTGTGTGTGTGGTGGTGTGTGTGTTTGTGTGTTTGTGTGTTTGTGTGTTTGTGTGTGTGTGTGTGTGTGTGTGTGTGTGTGTGTGTGTGTGTGTGTGTGTGTACTAATGCTTTGTCCGCTGATCCATTCAGATTTGCTGCTCTTGGTTCACAGCGATTCATGACGTGTAATCAGAAAGATCAAATTATAACTAAAAAGTAAAACGCATTTTTAATTCGACTTTTAAATTCCACAGTTTACAGACGACTAATCCATGCATTTTAATAAGAATTTGTAAAAATTGACTTTTAAAGTTGACTTTAAATTATGGGCAGTTCATTCTTAACTGTAATTCATGCTGGTTGATTTAGAAAATATGACTTTTAAGTCATTTTTGACATTTATTTCCAGTTCTAAAATGATTTGCAGGCATTGGTTCATGGCAACCTCTGCCAACTTGACAACATATTCTACTGTAAATTTTACACATTAGACTGTAAAATTCTGCAATTAGTTCTACATAGAAATTCATACTGACTGATGAGAAAAGTTAACTTTTCGTTTTATTCATACCAATTTCATATTGACTGAGTGGAAAAGTTGAATTTAACTGATTTGTAAATATTTTCTTTTAAATCTACTCAGAACTGTACAGGGAATTACAGGCAGTTGATTCATACCGACTAATCCGAAAAGTCAAATTTACATTAATTGGACGTCAATTTTCAGTTATTTTCAAATTCAGCAATGAGACACGGGAAATTCATTCACACCAGTTTGGGTGGATTGATTGGAAAACTTTTTTTGTGTCGTCTTTAAATTGCACAGTGATTTACAGACTGACTCAGCGATTCATACCGACTACGCCGAAAAGTTGACTTTACAATAATTGAAAATGGCCTTTAGGTTGTCTTTCAGTTCTACAATGTTACAATGCTGACTCATAGATACTCATACTGAACTTTTAAGCTTTTAAATTTTACAACTGATTACAAACATTTTATTCATAGGAATTCACTGCGACTGATCAGAAAAGGTCTTTTAATTTTACACTCAATTACTGCCTGTTGACTCAATTACTGCCTGTTGATACTGACTAGTCTGAAAAGTCGACTATTGTGGTCTTTAAATTCTAAAATGAATTTCGGTTTATTAGCAAAGCTTGCATGGATTCATGGGAAAAGTCAATTTCATTCATCTTTAGGTTCTGCAGTGAAGTTGGTTCATACCGAACTTTTGGGAGGGTTTTCACTGCAGATAATCAGAAAGGGTAGCTAGTAGGTCGCCTTCAGATTCAGAGCAGTTCATATAGATTAATCTGAAGATTCACCACGTCAACTCTGTCTTTGACCTTCACTTGGACTTGATCCAGTCAGTGTTCCTCTGGGCCGGTTGGTCCAGGGATTAACAGTAGCCCAGTTTGGGTCTCCCTCTGATCCGCTGATGCAGGGATTAATTAACCGTTACTCCGTATCTGAAGTTACCAAATCAGTTTATCAGTTATCAGTCAAATCTAATTTATTTGTAGCGCTTTTAATATTGGTATTAGGAATAACTAGGAGTCCATGAGAACATCAGTGTAGGGTGGGCAGCTCGTCCAAGGCAGGTGGTGGCAGCTGGGCGTAGGCAGTTGGTCTGAAGTGGGTAGCAGGAGAGCTCAGCAGTCAGTCGTCCTTCAGTGTCCAGCCGGACATGTGGGTGATTGTATACTCAGAAAAAAAGCAGGGAGAGGGAATTAGTTTTATTCTATCCGTTTGTACATAAACAGGGAATGTGGACATTTACAGAGTGTGGCTAACGACTCCGGCAGGTCTGACTATGACCGCTTAACTAACAGGAGAGAACCAGAAGGACCCACAGACACGGCAGCACTCTGAGACGAGTTAGACCACCAGGTAAACGTGTGTGAGTGTGTGAGTGAGGAACATTGTTATGGAGGGAATTGTTGGCCACCAGCGGTGTCTGGAGGCATCAGTCATATTCACAGTGACCAGTGCTGGCCATTAACCAGACCAATAACGAGGCGGCTTCGTGCGGCCCATCATGCATGTACAGTTTATCAAGCTATGGTGTCCCAGGTGGTTGCTAAGGTAATGCTAGATGGTTGCTCCGCTATCCCAGGTGATTGCTAAGGTGTTGCTAGGCATTACTATGCTATCCGAGGTGATTGCTATGGTGGTGTTATTCGTTTGCTATGGTGTCCCAGGTTGTTGCTAAGGTCTTGCTAAGCGGCTGCTATGGTATCCCTGGTGGTTGCATAGGTTTGTGTGTGTGATGTAGAGTGTGTGCGTGTATCTGGTGTGTGTGCGTGTATCTGGTGTGTGTGTGTGTGTGTGTGTGTGTGTGTGTGTGTGTGTGTGTGTGTTGTGTATATACCAGCCCATATCTCCCTAATTTTGGGAGGCCACCGTCTCTCTCCGTAGCTGCTGTCCCTGCCAGCTGGAGCGACTGGGCTCCTGTAGTGGAGGCCGCGCGGGAGTCTGAGTGATGGGCGTCTGATAACAGGCAGTCTGAGAACACGCGGATTAAACCGCCACGCGTCACACAAACGCAGCGTTCATACGGCCAGAACTTCTCCTCTAAAGGCAGGAACGGCCCCGAAATGCCGACACAGTGAAAAGCGCAGGAATAGCGGAGTCGGGTAGCACAGCATTAGCAGAATGCTGATCACTGTCCCGCCGGCGTCCAAACTGACCGCTCGTTTTATTAAAGAGAGAAAACCGATCAGACGTCTTACAGGGATTATGACCAAACACTGTTCCGCAGCGTTTTTGAGAGATTAGGATGATTACAGTCAAACATAATCAGAAAAGATCGACTTTAAATTCTACACTGAATTACAGACGGCAGGAAAACCGGAAGCAGGAGGAGAAAGGAAACGGCACAAAAACAAAACAGAAGAAAGGAAGAGAAACAGTGAAAAGGCAGAATGATGTAAATTAGGAGAAAGAGAAAGAAATGCTGCAGTAAAGGGACAAGAAAAAAGAAAATAAATGAAGAAATGAAAAAGGAAAGAAAGAAAATGAATGTTAAGCAAGAAAAAGCAAAAAAATGAACAAATGAAAGAAAAATAAAAAGGGAGAGACGAGCAAAGAAGCTCCAAATATTAGGGTAAAATGAAAAATGGAAAAAAAAGGAGAAAATGCTGAAAATATTAGGGGACGAGGAACAAAAGGAACAAAAAAACAGATAAAAGAAAGAAAGAGACAGGAAAGAGTGTAAGCTGAGAAGGAAAAAAATGAAATGGGTGAAAATCAGAAGGAATGAAAGAGAAAAGTGATATAAAGGAAAGAGAGAAAGTTCTGAGAAGAGAGGAAGAAATGAAGGAAGACCTCCCAGTCCAGGTGATTGAGAGATGTTCTGGTGGAATTCTAGTGAAAATCGTGTAAATATTGATCTCATATTTGAGGCTCTGGCCACTTTATTAGAAACGCCTCCACTTCAACGGCGTTCAGTCGGACACGGTAGATCATCTGAATCTGTTTGCTTTGGCTGCCGCTGACCCTTCATCAGTGGTCAGTTTGACCGTAGAGCCACTCTTACAGCTCACCTGCTATCTTACTAGATACTACAGTGAAAAACAACCTGATTGGCCAGTTTTTCACTGGATATTAATTAATTAATTAATTAATTTATTTATTTGTCTCTTTTTGTTTCTTTGGAAAACTTTTGCAATGAAACAAAAGTAGCCCTTTAATACACACACACACACACACACACACCATCTAAGCCGCTTCTCCTTCTGGGTCATGGGGGCTGCTGGAGCCTATCCCAGTGGTCACTGGGCGGAAGGCAGGATACACACCCTGGACAAGTCGCCAGTCCATCACAGGGCAGACAGACACATTCACTCACACCCATGGGCGATCTAGCATGTCCAAACGGATGTCTTTGGACTGTGGGGGGGAAACTGGAGAACCCGGAGCAAACCCACTGGGAGAACATGCAGACTCCACACAGAAAGGACCCTGGTCACCCGGCCGGGGACTCGAACCCAGGCCCTGCTTGCTGTGAGGCGACAGCGCTACCCACCCTCCCAGGCCAAACTGGAGATATAATCCCCCCTCCGTGAGTCCTGTTACGACCCCCGGAGTCTTGTCTCTGTAGGCTGTGCCTGGTAATCCCTCACCAGGAGGCGTCCAGGGGGCCCAAACCACCTTAACTGGCTCCTCTCAATGGGAAGGAGTAGCGGCTCTACTGAGCTCCTCACCCTGTTAGTAGAGTGCAGCCTTATGGCGCAGCTCTATTCACCGTGACCGTATCACTTCCAGCCTGCAGCCAGTCTGACCATCCCTGTTCCTCTCACTCAACCCGCCTCCACCTGGGGCAGCTCCTCTCCCTCACCTGGAGGGGACGTGAAGCTTCTCATTTCCGTGAAGCTTTGTGTTGAGGTAGCAGTCTGTCTGCTGGCTCTGCTCTGTCTGATGGTATGGGAATGTGTGGCGAACAGGTGTTAAGTTCACACAGTGATCAAGTGACTGACTTACCTATAAATTGTAGGGGACGCCGTTTTTTGGGGGGTTTATTTTGTTATTAGAATCTCTGAATCTCGTCCCAGTGATTTCCATTAACATCGATTCTTATTCCTTCTACTCTTCATATCCCAAACAGGTAGATATATGGATCGGGATCCGTATCAAGGCTCCTCGTTTAATCCACACGCTCTCAGGCACACGCAGCGATCCCCACGCTTTTTAATGAGAAATCCAATACAATCCCACTCTGCCGTCTCAGGCCTGGTGGAGTATAACATATCGAGTGATTCTCGTGTTTTGATCCAGGTGGACAGAGAAATCCACTCATGGAGTCTTTCGCATCGGAAAAAATGTGAAAGCGATATTAAGCCTGAATCTCCGCTGCTGAGCCCCACCCTGGCAGCCAGTTTTTAAGCAGATTACAGCTGAGCTCTGTAGGTCAGGCTGAGCCGAGCACATCTGCTTAATAAAGCAAAGGGTGACAAAACTAACACAGTTCCACCCGCTGACCAATCGGAGGAGAGGCGTTCTGAGACTTCTGAAGCCTCTGGCTGCGCTGGGATAAATGTGTGCTTTGCTGTTTGTGTTGTCAACCAAGTCGTGGGGACCAGCGTCCGCTTCGCTGCTGAGCTAATGAAATATTGCTTCCCTGAAAGCAGCGTTTTCCGCAGGTCTCCGGTGCCGACCGCTTCCCCTAATGACCGAAGCCAGGGCCAGAGAGCGCTCAGGTTTTTCACACCTATAGGAGGTCCGTACTCTGGAATTAGCATCCATCAAACTGTAGGGAATGAGGCTCTAGCTGTTCACAGATAATAATGAGCTGGGTTGCATCAACTCTAAAACAATGGCCAGTAAGGCTCTTGCTTCACTGTTGGGACTAAAAGTTTGCGCCTGTGTTGTTTTTCGCTTGGATGCTCTGAAAAGCTCATCCAGGAAGGATTAGGGCTGTGCTAAAACATATTGCCATGACCCTCAGCTGAGGCTTTCGGGTGGGTCCTAAATATCTCTGAAAGCCCAAATAACCAGTAAGACCACTGGGCACTGTAGTTGATCATACAAGGTTACAAGGTTGTGTACTACCTTACTTTTGGTGTTAGCTAGGATGCTACCACTTCTGAAAAGCTAATTCAGTAACTAGGCTGTGCCACCAGTTTGTCATGACACTTCCTTGAGGCTTTCATTTGACTTCCTAAGGTGTTTTAAAGCCCTTCATGAATAAAAAGCTTCTACTTCAGTTTCAGGAAGTACACTCTTAAAAATTTAGTTTTTTCAAGTGATTTTAGTAAAGAAAATGATTCTATTTATAAAATTATGATTGTTCAAAGAACACTTTGCATGATTAAAGGCTTCATTGCATTGTGAGAGGGTTCTTCAGATTGATGGAGAATGAGCTGTAGATGGTCCCATATAGATTTTTTTTGTAATGGGTTTTATATATAGCACCAAAAAAAGGTTCCACTATTGTTACAAGCCAGAAGAATCAGTATTGGTGCCAATGCTAGCACTTCAATGCGGTATTGGTGTCAGAAGTGGGAATATCAATACTTATAACTGACGCCATGAAGCAAAATGCGCCAGTGGACAGAACTTATGACAGCATTTAGCCTCGATTTAACCTTTAGCATAGCAACCTACTAGTCAGGCTGGCATGTCCATTAGCCCTGTCTGTGGTGCATCTCCATCAGTCAGCTGGAAAAATACTTAATGTCGCAACTGACAGTGTGAACGACAGTGATATTTACTGTACTGATGCTCAGTGATGCAGGGCGAGTGCAGCAGCATTCAGCTCTTTGAGCCAGAGAAGCTGCTGTGTGCTGATGTGTAAACACCACAGGTTTATCTGAACACTGTTCATCTTTGTTTTGCACAACAAATATATTTTACATTTGCTTAAGCTGTTAAATGTGGTTCTTATTACTAATTTTATTGTAGTACATACAAAATATATATAGTAAATAAACAATGTTTTGTTTTTTTTAAAGCATCTAAAGTTTATGACCCAGCAATGAAATGCCTTCTAGCCAAGCTGAGCGAGTTTTATTTATGACACGGCACACATATTTTATGAGAATAAAATATTTAGAAAATGTAACTGAACAAATATCAGGACTTATAAGTTAGATAGTTAGTATCAGTATCGCTACCCAGTATCGGCATCGGAAGGGAAAAAGTGGTATCAGTGCATCTCTGTCTCCATTAGAAAGCGAAACCATCTGCTTTTATTCCAGAAGCTGAGATGCTACAAATTTTGAAATGCTAATTTAAGAGCTACGTTAACACACATGACGTATTGATGTTCTTGCTTGATGCGTAAGAGTTAAAATTCCCTGAGGCTTTTCCGGGCCTCCTGGACATTCCTGCTCCAAATTAGCATTTATAAACCTGTAGCAGAGTGAGGTTCTGGTTGTTTACAGAGAGTAATGAGGCTTGACCAGCTCTTAAACAATGGCCAGGTGATCATTTGGCCTCCAGAGTACGGCAGCGCAGTTGATCATGTGAGCTAAGAGTCTTTGAAAAAGCTTATTTAGGAACCAGACCATGGACTGTGCTAACACACGTTGTCAAGACTGTTCACTGTTGATCTTACGAACACATCATAAGATCTGAGGTGCAGATATTCCACAAAGAGCTGCTCCTGATGAGCGATGATCTCCGTGACTTTCTGGGCTAAAAATATCTCGAGTTAGGTAGCAAAGCAGTGGCGTGTAGTTTCAGCTCTGCCTCGCTGATCTGTGTGATCTGCACAATCGCATTTCCGCAGCGCAAGCGTTTTAAAGACAGCGCACTCTGGACGGAGCTGTAAGTGGTTCCTGATTAAGCGGATCCTATATGGAGCGCACTTGAAAAGCCGGCGGGCATAAACGAGCCTAATCCAATCTTTGTCCAGGATCAACTTGCCTAGTAATTGCAAATTGGTGCTCAATCTCTGCTAATTGGTTTTATGCTGTGGAGAGAAAAAAGACAGCCCTGAGGAAGAATTCGGCTTTTTCGTGTCTGTGTCTATGTGGAGTTCCCAGGTTGTTTGCAGTAGTTGGGAAATCAGATTGTGGTCAAGCAATCTATTGGCCAGTCTACTGGGCATAACTGGGTGGGTGCTCCAATATTCCTAATGAGTACTAAACCTGTAGGTCTCTTTTTAGGCTGCACACTATGGATTGCTCTTCCAATCGTCATCATTGGGTGCCCATAATTCTAGCACACACTAATAATAAAAGAGCACAACTTTAACCTTTAAATGTCTGTTTCACCAAATGTTTAGGCCCACATGCTTTGGGCTGTTAGCAACCTTGTGCCTACAGTACTGTGCAAGAGTCAGAGACACCTTCGTTTAATTTACAGTCAGAAGTCAGTTAGAGTCAGTTTTTCAGTGTCAAAAAAAATCAGCAGGGATCTGAAAAGTTCCGTCTTAGAAGTTCTTCCTGCTTCTCACCTTCCACATAATGCCAATTCTCAAAAAGGAACTCCACCGATTTTGCAAAATTACTTGGCCACTTCTCAGCCAGACTGACTTTTCAGTCCTTTTTACTTGAGCTTTTCAGCTCTTCAGTCTGCTGCTGCTTGTCCCTCTCTCTCTGCTTCCTCTCAGCTCTTTAAAAAGAGCTCCCGAGTTGAGAGGGAACGAGAGTACGCTGCTCCGCCTCCTCGTGACTGCCCCCAGCTTGCAGCTCGAAGTGAAGCAGCCTTGCTGTGGAACAGGGGATGGGGCCCGGGCGGCGGAGCTAAGGATTTGCTCCAAGCCCTGGTGCTTCTCGTGGCCGGCACCATCATCCTCGTCCTCCTCCTCCCGCTGTCACTCGCCTCCCTCGGTGGAGTTCTGGGCCCCTCCGTACTCCCGGGTCTCGGGGTTATGGGGGGGCGCATGCCACACTCTCAGAACCACATTCTGAGCTGAGATCAATGCGCTAAAGCTAACATGTTTTGGTTGTTAAAGCCTGTAGCTACAGCTGTTCAACATGACTGACACCAGCAGCAGCGTCTGTTTACAGTTTATTTTTACGGTTTTCTTACCTATTTTTTGAAGATGTTGAGTATCAGAAGGTCTTTGAGGAGGCCTGTTTCCAAAATGTCATAGGGCCAAATCAATGTGAACCAGAAAACACAAATGAGTTACAGCAGCTTGAAGGAGAGACTGGGAGAGACCGAACCCCGAGACGCCGGCGCCGGCGCTACTCCGCTTACCAGTTTACGAGGTAGGGCAGCGAGGCAGATACTAGTGTTTGGTGTTAGACAGTCTGAGGCTGACAGTGATATAAGCACAGTAACTAACGAATTATTTCACTCGGCTATGTAGATGCAGGGAGTCACGCTTCCTGGCTCTCAATCACGCCACCAAGGACTGCTTCTGTCAGTCATGGGACTTCTTCAACCAATCAGAAAGCACCCAGCAGATCAGTCACCTGACTTCTAATAATCACCACCCATTGAACTCTGCATATACACTATCCATCCGTACAGCAAAACACCCACACACTAGGGGGCAGTGAGCACACGGCACCAGGGGAGCTGTTGAGGGTTAGGTGTCTTGCTCAAGGGCACTTCATTGAAGTACTGTCGGCTCAGGGGAACAAACCGGTGATGCGCTACCTACTCCGCTAACGAGGCTTAAAAAGGGACAATTCTCGCGGGACCCGAACCCACAAAGGCCAATGCGCTATCCGTATTTACAGTGTTGACGTAACACCTGGTTCCTAGGAGTACAATGGTGAACAGGTCTGACTCAGTAAATTACCCTAGGTAGATGCATTTTACACTAAACCACTGAATGATTTTGTTTACGTCTAAACCATTGAACGGTGAAGTCATTTTGAGCTCCCCTTTAAAAGCTGTTTTGTCTGGAAACTGAATAAATGAGGGGTTGTTTCTCACAGTACTGTATATCTACCAAGCATTCATCTCCAAACTGCCATAGAAAAACAATAACATAAAAAATAAAATGTGCATTTTTAGAGTATTGGTATTTGGTTTGATACAGTGGACTGATACAGTCAGTGGAATGATCTGCTGAATTCAGTCACTGTGCTGTAAACAAAATCATTCTGATTTGATGTGAAATCGTTGACTGTAGTGAGATTTAGGCAAGCAAACATCTCCAAAGTGGCTGCAACATCTACCAATATAGCCTTTTTATTTACTACCCAAAACCATCAGCCAACCTCCATGTGTTTAAATGGTGGTCAAACAGTGATGAATCTGAAATGAAACATTTATTGAAGGACTGTTTTGCCTCAAAATGCCATACATGTACCTCTCTACTGGACTCAAAGAAATAGGGTTTGGGCTCAACACCTTCCGAAACCCATCAGGCAGTGAATTCATAACCCTTTCATCTAAATACCTTTCTGGTGGATGTCTGGTTCCTATCACCACCACCACTGTGAACGGTTCTGACTCTGTTTCTGTAGATATTAAATCACTGTGAATGAATTACTTTGTGAAGGTAAAATTAATATAAAAAAAAAAACACAGAATGTACTTTATTATGGACCTTTTCTAGACAGTCCCATGGCTGTGGAACAGTAGGCCTCTGTCCTTCCCCTGCTCCATAATAGACCCTGGCCATTGTGAAGTTGGATCATCAGCCCTGTGGGTCCAGAGGAAGCGTCAGGGTGTCTTGCCACCAGCCCCCTCTGGGGTGTCCAGACAAAACAAGCTCAGTATTCATAGTGTTGTCCTGTGCCATTAAGAAGACCCCGTCTCCGTGTTGGTGGGTGAGCTGTAGCTCTGAGCTCTGATGGAGTTCGTCTCATCACCGTTACTGCAGATGCAGCCCTGCAGGAGGATAAACACCAACAACACAGACCAGAGTGACCACAATACGAATGCGAAGCAACATCAGCTCAATGAATTTACCTCAATAAACGCCTGAATTTACCTCAATAAACGCATGAATTTACTTCAATAAACACATTAATTTACCTCAATAAATGCATGAATTTACCTCAATAAACACATTGATTTACCTCAATAAACGCATGAATTTACCTCAAAAAGCGCCTGAATTTACCTCAATAAATGCATTAATTAACCTCAAAAAGCGCCTGAATTTACCTCAATAAACACATTAATTTACCTCAATAAATGCATAAATTTACCTCAATAAACACATTAATTTACCTCAAATGGTGCCTGAATTTGCCTTTAAAAAATGCTGGAATTTGCCTCAACACCTGAATTTACCTCAAAAACGCCTGAATTTGCCTTAAAAAAACGCCTGAATTTGCCTTTAAAAAACGCCTGAATTTACCTCAAAAACGCCTGAATTTGCCTCAAAAAACGCCTGAATTTACCTCAACACTTGAATTTACCTCAACACCTGAATTTACTTCAATAAACGCCTCAATTTGCCTCAATAAACGCCTGAATTTACCTCAACACCTGAATTTGCCTTAAAAAACGCCTTAATTTGCCTCAATAAACACATGAATTTACCTCAATAAACACCTAATTTACCTCAATAAACACATGAATTTACCTCAAACACCTAATTTACCTCAATAAACACATGAATTTACCTCAATAAACACCTAATTAACCTCAAAAAAACGCATGAATTTACATCAATAAACACCTAATTAACCTCAATAAACACCTAATTAACCTCAACAAATGCATGAATTTACCTCAATAAACACCTAATTCACCTCAATAAACACGTTAATTAACCTCAATAAACACCTAATTAACCTCAATAAACACCTAATTAACCTCAACAAACGGATGAATTTACCTCAATAAACACCTAATTTACCTCAATAAACACGTTAATTAACCTCAATGTAGCGGCCAAAATAGACCTTATGTTGTTATAAATAGAAATTAATGTTTAAAAAAGATAAATAATTTTGTTTGAATTTATAATTTCATAGATATGTTTATTTTGTGATTCAAATGATGAATATTACATAGGGAAATTAAAAGAATTAGAATTCATATGTTTAGGTTATCTGTCGTATATGGATTAAAAAATGTGTACTGTCGCTTTAATAATGGGCCGAGTCGGCTACCCTAGACTGTCGCGTTTCTCTTTTCAGATCGCTAGGAGCCTTGAAAGCGAACAGTTTTCTTACGTGCTGCTGCGGACTCCGACAGACATTTAGAACTTTCTTTTTTATTTAATCAGCGGATATTTTAGTTAGTTCATGTTCGTTTTGTAAATGTAAAAAGGTAAAGTAAACTTCAAGTTTCATTTCAAGACGTGGTGGAGTGGATTTATTTCACATTACATGGACATCATCACAGTCAGAGTGAAACAACAACTATGGGTCGGAGAGTTCGTCACTGTAAGAAAAAGCACATTCCTAGCGGTCTCATCAAGAACAAGCCTCTAAATTAGTAAGAAAACTTGCTTGACATTGGATTATAAACGTTGGAGAGGTTTGCTGAAACCGAAAAGAAGATTTAACGAGGGACTGCGGAACCAGCACGATCACGCGCTGCATTCGTGACTGGTGAGTGGACAAGTGGCTGCTACGTGACTGTCGCTGAAAAAAAAAAAAAAAAAAAAAAAAAAAAAAAAACGGACTGACGTTCAAAAAAAAAAAAGCAAGCATGATGAATGATGAAGAAAATACGGTAAGCCCTCCAGGGGGAAAACGTTTGGTTAAACCAACACGAGTGTCATTGGAAAATGATCTGCAAACGAGAATCAGCTCCAGAAGAGCTAAGCTAGGCAAATTGACCGAGAAAAGAAACGAAATGCTCGCTTTAATGGATGATGACGCAAACGTGGAAATTATAACGCAGGAATTGTTAGACAAGTATAAAGAGCTGATAGGAGAATTCAGTAGGATAAATGCTGATATTAAAGACCTGTACAGTCAGCTTGGATGTGTAGAGAACATGGAGAGAGATCAAAGTGATTGGTTTCAGCCAAAATACTATGAGCACAGTAAATTTGTGCAAGAAATGAATTTATGGATACAGGATGCAATGTGTCGCATAGAAGAGTCTACAAAACTAAACAATGAGATAAATCCTGAAGATAGCGCTTCAGCTACATCCAGAAAGAGCAAAAAGGCCAAGTCTGTCTCAGCTGCCTCAGTAGTATCATTAGCTCGTGCTGAGCGTTTGAAAGTGGAATTGGAGCAAGCTATTTTGTTAACTAAGACAGCTACATTGAAACAAAAAAGGGCTTTGGAGGAACAGGAGCTACAGCTCAAAGCTGACAAGGAAGAATTGGAGTTACAAGCAGAGCTTGATGAATCAGATGCAAAATTAGCTGTGCTAAGAAAATATGAAGAAGAATCAAATGTGTCAAGAGGCTCTAAAGGCAGTAGATGGGATTCACTGATGGCTACCCAGACACAACATGTTGGCCACAATAGGAGCGGTGGGGCTAGTAATGTATCTCAGCACAGCCATAGTGGTGGAATAGCTGTCAATGCAGCGCCTGTTGCACGACCAGTGTCTTATGCACGTCAAGTGTATGCCACTCCAAAAGGCAATTCTGCAAACACAGATAACTTAGTTTCTGTCATGCAACGCCAAAACGAAATAACTGAGAGTTTAATAAAGCAACAAAAGCTATCAACATTGCCATCGCCAAACATTCCAGTGTTTAAAGGAGATCCAATGGAATACCGTCTCTTCATGAGAGCTTTCGAGCATCGCATAGAAAGCAAGACTGAAAACAGCAAAGATCGCCTTTACTATTTAGAACAGCACACAACTGGTCAGCCTAATGATTTAGTGCGCAGCTGTTTTCATATGGACCCAGAACAGGGCTACTTTGAAGCCAAGAAATTATTAAAGGAGCTCTTTGGTGACAAATATAAGATCTCGATGGCATACCTCGACAAGGCTCTAAATTGGCCTACTATCAAGTCAGATGACGTTAAGGCACTTGAAGCATATGCTCTCTTTCTGACCAATTGCGACAACGCAATGTCGGACCTAGAGTACTTGGATGAGATGGAGAATGCCGCGAACATGCGCACAGTCATCTCCAAACTCCCATACAGGTTGAGGGAGAAATTTAGGAGCATCGCCATTGACATTCAGAAAAAAGACCGGCGAACAAAGTTTAAAGACGTGGTGTCATTCATTACCAAACAGGCTGAAATGGCAGCACACCCTGTGTTTGGTGAAATCTCAGGTCAAACCAAGCGCCAACCTGAAAGGTCAACTGGCAAGAAAAACATCACAACGTTAGCCACTGAAGCTAAAGAGCAGAAAGCAGTGAAAGATGTTGATGATGCTGACAACAAGAAAGCTAAAGAAAAGAAGCCAAACATGAACATGGCTTTCATGAAACCTTGTATCTTCTGTCAGGGAGATCATACAATGGAACAGTGCAAGAAACTACAAAAAAGGTTGCACAAAGAAAAAATAGAATTCCTTAAAAGTAAGGGCCTCTGCTTCAGCTGTCTTATAGGAGGACACATGAGCAGTACCTGTGAAGAAAAGAAGAGCTGTGAGATGTGTTCAGCTAAACACCCTACGCTGTTACACATAAAGCAGAAACCTAAAGACATACGGAAAGAAAACGCTTCACGGGAGGAACAAAAGGAGGAGTCTTCACAAGAAGAACAACAAGTGGTCAGTGGATTCGTGGATGCCGGGGAAACTTGCTCTCAGACTGGGGCCGGGAGTACAGGAACCGTCCTCGCCATTGTTCCAGTGAGAGTGAAGGCAAAGAAAGGTAACAAGGTGCTGACTTGCTATGCGTTCCTGGATCCAGGCAGCAACGCCTCCTTTTGCACTAACAAGCTAGCCAACAACCTTAACCTGCAAGGAACAAATGTTAACATCCTACTTACCACCATGGGAGACCAAAAGGCAGTCTCATGCAAAGTGTTACCAGACCTCGAAGTCAGCAGTCTGGAAGGTGATGACTTTGTCGAGCTTATTGGTGTGTTCACACAAAAGGCCATACCTGCTAGTCAGGATAACATTCCTACCCAAGAAGACGTGGATAGGTGGCCACACTTACGAGGCGTGCGAATTCCATCGATCAAAGCGGATGTCGATCTTCTGATTGGGACTGACGTTGCAAAGGCTTTGGAGCCACAAGAGGTAATCCGCAGCGTGAAAGATGGGCCGTATGCAGTTCGTACAGTCTTGGGATGGACAGTGAACGGGCCTCTGCGTGAAAGCATCAGAAACTGGTCAGAGCATGGGTACCCACAGATTCAAATGAACCGGATATCGGTGACTCGACTTGAAGAATTGTGGATGCAACAATTCAAGTACGATTTTCCCGAGAATGCTCTTGGAGAGCAGCGTGAGATGTCGAAGGAAGATCAACTGTTTATGGACAGAGTTACCACATCCACAAAGCTGGTCAACGGTCACTACTCTATTGGTTTGCCATTGAAGAACAAAGATGTGAAAATGCCTAACAATAGAGCAGTGACAGAGCAACGAGCGCTCAACATGAAAAAGAAGCTTCAGAAAAACCAGACACTTCGAGAGGAATATGTCAGCTTCATGAACCAAGTGATTAGCATGGGATACGCTGTCAAGGTTCCAGACAAAGAACTAAACAGGAGTGATGGAAAGGTGTGGTTTATTCCGCATCATGCCGTCTACCACCCCAAGAAGCACAAACTTCGAGTGGTATTCGACTGCGGTGCTTCGTATCAGGGAACCACGCTCAATGAGCAGCTACTGCAAGGCCCTGACATGACCAGCAGTCTGGTTGGTGTCTTAACTCGATTTCGTCAGGAGCCAATCGCAGTCATGGCCGATGTGGAGTCAATGTTCCACCAGGTTAGGGTCCCACCTGAAGACGCAGACCTCCTCAGGTTTTTATGGTGGCCTGACGGGGACATCTCAAAAGAGCTGCAGGAGTACAGAATGGAGGTACACTTGTTCGGAGCCACCTCCTCACCAAGCTGCGCAAGCTATGCGCTGAGAAGGTGTGCCGAGGACAACATAAGTACTTTCAATGTAGCAGCTGTAGAGACGGTGTTGAACAATTTTTATGTCGATGATTGTTTAAAATCGGTCAACTCAGAACAGGAAGCCATCAAGCTACTCCACGACTTGACGGCCATCTGTCAAGCAGGAGGCTTTAGACTCACGAAATGGACGACTAACAATCGAAACGTGCTGTTAACCATTCCGCTTGAAGACCGAGCGACGGAAATCAAAGACCTTGATTTCGACCAACACTCACTCGCCATCAAGAGAGCCTTGGGAGTACAATGGTGCATCCAGTCAGATCAATTCAAGTTTCAGGTAAACAAAGAACAGAAGCCTCTCACAAGGAGAGGAATCTTGTCAACAATGAGCTCAGTCTATGATCCGCTTGGAATGTTATCACCAGTCATATTACCTGCTAGAAACATCCTGCAAGAATTGTGTAGACTGAGAATAGGCTGGGATGACGCTGTGCCAGAACACCATGCACGACAATGGACCAAGTGGATTGAAGAACTCCAACAGCTCACTGACTTTGGAGTAACTCGATGCTTTAAGCCACCTGAATTTGGCAAAGCTGTGCAGGCTCGATTGCATCACTTTTGTGACGCATGCGAAACAGGCTATGGTACTGTCACATACTTAGTCCAGAAGAACAGCAGTAACCAAGTTCACTGTTCATTCGTCTTGGGGAAGGCGAGGGTCGCCCCTCTGAAACCAACTACCATCCCACGGTTGGAGCTGACGGCGGCTGCCTTAGCCGTGAAGGTGGATGTCATGTTGAAGAAGGAGCTTCAGTTGCCACTGGCGGACTCCAAGTTTTGGACGGACAGTACTGCCGTACTGAAGTACATAGCCAACGAGAAAATCAGGTTTAAGACATTTGTAGCAAACAGGATTGCCATAATCCTGCAAGCATCAAACGTGCACCAATGGAGCTATGTCAACACTCAGTTGAATCCTGCCGATTGCGCCTCGAGGGGTCAAAGGGTGAGCACCTTCATGAAGAACGAGCTCTGGATTGCTGGTCCCAGTTTCCTTAGCAAACCAGAAAGGGAGTGGCCAGTTGAACCCGAGCACCAAGAAGAGTCCATGGCTGAGGATCCTGAGGTGAAGAAAAGCATACTGGTTAATGCTACCATTGTAGAAAGCACTGATGCCATGCAGCAATTAATCCAATACTTCTCTTCATGGATACGACTCAAGAAGGCTGTGGTGTGGTTCACGCGACTCAAGCAAACCCTGGTGAACTTGTCTAAGAAAAGAAAAGAGTTAAAAGGATCATGCAGTGATGAACAGCAGCTGAACAAGGAGATGTTGAGCTGCAAAAGGAGTCTCGAACATACTTACCTGACTGTGGAGGACCTACAAAAAGCGGAGATCGCTATAATTGGTCATTGTCAAAACAACAGCTTCCAAGAGGAGATATCTGCTCTTCGGAGAAAGGACTCTGTCAAGAAAAGTAGTCGAATCTTCAGACTCAATCCACAACTCGAGGAAGGAATCCTTCGCGTTGGAGGGAGGCTCAGCCGAGCATCCATGCCAACCGAAGCCAAGCATCCAATGATTATCCCTAAGAACCATCACGTAGCAGACTTGATCCTCCAGGATGCACACGAGCGCTTAGGGCACAGTGGACGCAATCACGTCTTGTCTCACGTACGCCAAAGGTACTGGATCATTGATGCTCCATCGTCAATCAGAAAAATGCTGTCTCGGTGTACTACCTGTCGAAGACAACATGGTGCATCAGGTACGCAAATGATGGCAGACTTACCAAGAAACCGAGTTCTACCAAACGAACCACCCTTCACCAGAACTGGTGTGGATTTGTTCGGGCCATTCATCGTCAAGCGGGGAAGAGTGTCTGTAAAAAGATATGGAGTTATATTCACCTGCCTTGCATGTCGTGCGGTCCACATAGAAATGGCAACATCATTGGAGACAGACTCCTTTATTCAAGCACTGCGTCGCTTCATTGCGAGAAGGGGTCAAGTGAAGGAAATGAGATCTGACAACGGGACCAACTTCGTCGGAGCCGACCATGAGCTGAAGAAGGCAATAAAGGAGTGGAATGCTGCGCAGATCGAGAACAGCCTTCTTCAACGTGATATCAAGTGGCTGTTCAATCCACCATCCGGATCCCACCACGGAGGAGTGTGGGAAAGAATCATTCGTTCAATCAGGAAGATCATGAATGCTACGTTGAAAGAACAAAGCCTGGATGAAGAAGGTCTTCAAACGTTCTTCTGCGAATGTGAAGCTATCCTAAATAGTAGGCCTATTACTACGCCTTCTAACGACATTAATGATTTGGAAGCTCTTACCCCACAACACTTACTCTTGCTCAAGACTAACCCCAACCTACCAACGGGCGTCTTCGATGAGGATGATACTTACGCACGCAAAAGGTGGAGGCAAGTCCAGTATATGAGTGATCTGTTCTGGAAACGCTGGACCAGAGAATATCTGCCTCAACTTCAGAAAAGACAGAAATGGAATCGTCCGGCGCGTAACTTCAGCCAGGGAGACGTAGTCTTGATCGTTGACGAATCAGCCCCCAGAGGATCATGGCTAATGGGACGAATAGTGAAGATCGTGGTGGACGAACATGGAGTCGTCCGCAAGGTTCGCGTCAAGACGAAGACGAACGAGCTTGAGCGGCCGATCACCAAACTCTGCCTGCTTCAAGAAGCAGAATGAAAAGGACTGTTAAGTAGTTTTTCTTCTATTTTGTAATTGTTTCTAGGATAGAAAGCAATTAGGGGCCGGGTATGTAGCGGCCAAAATAGACCTTATGTTGTTATAAATAGAAATTAATGTTTAAAAAAGATAAATAATTTTGTTTGAATTTATAATTTCATAGATATGTTTATTTTGTGATTCAAATGATGAATATTACATAGGGAAATTAAAAGAATTAGAATTCATATGTTTAGGTTATCTGTCGTATATGGATTAAAAAATGTGTACTGTCGCTTTAATAATGGGCCGAGTCGGCTACCCTAGACTGTCGCGTTTCTCTTTTCAGATCGCTAGGAGCCTTGAAAGCGAACAGTTTTCTTACGTGCTGCTGCGGACTCCGACAGACATTTAGAACTTTCTTTTTTATTTAATCAGCGGATATTTTAGTTAGTTCATGTTCGTTTTGTAAATGTAAAAAGGTAAAGTAAACTTCAAGTTTCATTTCAAGACGTGGTGGAGTGGATTTATTTCACATTACATGGACATCATCACAGTCAGAGTGAAACAACAACTATGGGTCGGAGAGTTCGTCACTGTAAGAAAAAGCACATTCCTAGCGGTCTCATCAAGAACAAGCCTCTAAACTCAATAAACACCTAATTCACCTCAATAAACACGTTAATTAACCTCAAAAACGCCCGAATTTGCCTAAAAAAAACACCTGAATTTGCCTCAATAAACACATGAATTTACCTCAATAAACACATGAATTTACCTCAAAAAGCGCCTGAATTTACCTCAATAAATACATTAATTTACCTCAAAAGGTGCGTGAATTTACCTCAAAAGGTGCCTGAATTTACCTCAATAAATGCATTAATTTACCTCAAAAATCGCCTGAATTTACCTCAATAAACGCCTGAATTTACCTCAAAAGGCGCCTGAATTTACCTCAATAAATGCATGAATTTACCTCAATAAACGCATGATTTTACCTCAATAAACGCCTGAATTTACCTCAAAAGGCGCCTGAATTTACCTCAATAAACGCCTGACTTTACCTCAACACCTGAATTTACTTCAATAAACAGCTGAAATTGCCTCAATAAACACCTGAATTTACCTCAAAAACGCCCGAATTTGCCTAAAAAAACGCCTGAATTTGCCTCAATAAATACATTAATTAACCTCAAAAGGCGTCTGAATTTACCTCAATAAATGCATTAATCAACCTCAAAAAGCACCTGAATTTACCTCAATAAATGCATTCATTAACCTCAAAAGGCGCCTGAATTTACCTCAAAAGGCGCCTGAATTTACTTCAATAAATGCATGAATTTACCTCAATAAACACATTAATTTACCTCAATAAACGCCTGAATTTACCTCAAAAGGCGCCTGAATTTACCTCAATAAACGCATGATTTTACCTCAATAAACGCCTGAATTTACCTCAAAAGGCACCTGAATTTACCTCAATAAATGCATGAATTTACCTCAATAAACACATGAATTTACCTCAATAAATGCATGAATTTACCTCAATAAACACATGAATTTACCTCAATAAACGCATGAATTTACCTCAATAAACACATGAATTTACCTCAATAAACACATGAATTTACCTCAATAAATGCATTAATTAACCTCAAAAAGCGCCTGAATTTACCTCAATAAATGCATTAATTAACCTCAAAAAGCACCTGAATTTACCTCAATAAATGCATTCATTAACCTCAAAAAGCGCCTGAATTTACCTCAATAAACACATTAATTTACCTCAATAAACGCCTGAATTTACCTCAATAAACGCCTGAATTTACCTCAAAAGGCGCCTGAATTTACCTCAATAAACGCATGATTTTACCTCAATGAACGCCTGAATTTACCTCAATAAACACCTGAATTTACCTCAAAAGGCGCCTGAATTTACCTCAATGAACGCCGGAATTTACCTCAATAAACACCTGAATTTACCTCAAAAGGCGCCTGAATTTACCTCAATAAACGCATGATTTTACCTCAATAAACGCCTGAATTTACCTCAAAAGGCGCCTGAATTTACCTCAATAAATGCATGAATTTACCTCAATGAACACATTAATTTACCTCAATACATGCATGAATTTACCTCAATAAACACATGAATTTACCTCAATAAACGCATGAATTTACCTCAATAAACGCATGAATTTACCTCAATAAATGCATTAATTAACCTCAAAAAGCGCCTGAATTTACCTCAATAAATGCATTAATTAACCTCAAAAAGCGCCTGAATTTACCTCAATAAACACATTAATTTACCTCAATAAACGCCTGAATTTACCTCAAAAGGCGCCTGAATTTACCTCAATAAACGCCTGAATTTACCTCAATGAACGCCTGAATTTACCTCAAAAGGCACCTGAATTTACCTCAATAAACACCTGAATTTACCTCAAAAGGCGCCTGAATTTACCTCAATAAACGCATGATTTTACCTCAATAAACGCCTGAATTTACCTCAAAAGGCGCCTGAATTTACCTCAATAAATGCATGAATTTACCTCAAAAGGCACCTGAATTTACCTCAATAAACACCTGAATTTACGTCAAAAGGCGCCTGAATTTACCTCAATAAATGCATGATTTTACCTCAATAAACACCTGAATTTACCTCAAAAAGTGCCTGGATTTGCCTCAAAAAATGCCTGAATTTATCTCAACACCTGAATTTACCTCAAAAACGCCTGAATTTGCCTTAAAAAAACGCCTGAAGTTGCCTCAAAAAATGCCTGAATTTACCTCAAAACCTGAATTTACTTCAACAAACAAGCTGAAATTGCCTCAATAAACACCTGAATTTACCTCAAAAACGCCCGAATTTGCCTAAAAAAAACACCTGAATTTGCCTCAATAAACACATGAATTTACCTCAAAAAGCGCCTGAATTTACCTCAATAAATACATTAATTTACCTCAAAAGGTGCGTGAATTTACCTCAAAAGGTGCCTGAATTTACCTCAATAAATGCATTAATTTACCTCAAAAATCGCCTGAATTTACCTCAATAAACGCCTGAATTTACCTCAAAAGGCGCCTGAATTTACCTCAATAAACGCCTGACTTTACCTCAACACCTGAATTTACTTCAATAAACAGCTGAAATTGCCTCAATAAACACCTGAATTTACCTCAAAAACGCCCGAATTTGCCTAAAAAAACGCCTGAATTTGCCTCAATAAATACATTAATTAACCTCAAAAGGCGTCTGAATTTACCTCAATGCATTAATTTACCTCAAAAATTGCCTGAATTTACCTCAATAAACGCCTGAATTTACCTCAAAAGGCGCCTGAATTTACCTCAATAAATGCATGAATTTACCTCAATAAACGCATGATTTTACCTCAACACCTGAATTTTCCTCAAAAGGCGCCTGAATTTACCTCAATAAATGCCAGAATTTGCCTTAAAAAAACGCCTGAATTTGCCTTTAAAAAACGCCTGAATTTACCTCAACACCTGAATTTACCTCAAAAACGCCTGAATTTGCCTCAAAAAATGCCTGAATTTACCTCAACACTTGAATTTACCTCAACACCTGAATTTACTTCAATAAACGCCTCAATTTGCCTCAATAAACGCCTGAATTTACCTCAACACCTGAATTTGCCTTAAAAAACGCCTTAATTTGCCTCAATAAACACATGAATTTACCTCAATAAACACCTAATTTACCTCAATAAACACATGAATTTACCTCAAACACCTAATTTACCTCAATAAACACATGAATTTACCTCAATAAACACCTAATTAACCTCAAAAAAACGCATGAATTTACATCAATAAACACCTAATTAACCTCAATAAACACCTAATTAACCTCAACAAATGCATGAATTTACCTCAATAAACACCTAATTCACCTCAATAAACACGTTAATTAACCTCAATAAACACCTAATTAACCTCAATAAACACCTAATTAACCTCAACAAACGCATGAATTTACCTCAATAAACACCTAATTTACCTCAATAAACACGTTAATTAACCTCAATGTAGCGGCCAAAATAGACCTTATGTTGTTATAAATAGAAATTAATGTTTAAAAAAGATAAATAATTTTGTTTGAATTTATAATTTCATAGATATGTTTATTTTGTGATTCAAATGATGAATATTACATAGGGAAATTAAAAGAATTAGAATTCATATGTTTAGGTTATCTGTCGTATATGGATTAAAAAATGTGTACTGTCGCTTTAATAATGGGCCGAGTCGGCTACCCTAGACTGTCGCGTTTCTCTTTTCAGATCGCTAGGAGCCTTGAAAGCGAACAGTTTTCTTACGTGCTGCTGCGGACTCCGACAGACATTTAGAACTCTCTTTTTTATTTAATCAGCGGATATTTTAGTTAGTTCATGTTCGTTTTGTAAATGTAAAAAGGTAAAGTAAACTTCAAGTTTCATTTCAAGACGTGGTGGAGTGGATTTATTTCACATTACATGGACATCATCACAGTCAGAGTGAAACAACAACTATGGGTCGGAGAGTTCGTCACTGTAAGAAAAAGCACATTCCTAGCGGTCTCATCAAGAACAAGCCTCTAAACTCAATAAACACCTAATTCACCTCAATAAACACGTTAATTAACCTCAAAAACGCCCGAATTTGCCTAAAAAAAACACCTGAATTTGCCTCAATAAACACATGAATTTACCTCAATAAACACATGAATTTACCTCAAAAAGCGCCTGAATTTACCTCAATAAATACATTAATTTACCTCAAAAGGTGCGTGAATTTACCTCAAAAGGTGCCTGAATTTACCTCAATAAATGCATTAATTTACCTCAAAAATCGCCTGAATTTACCTCAATAAACGCCTGAATTTACCTCAAAAGGCGCCTGAATTTACCTCAATAAATGCATGAATTTACCTCAATAAACGCATGATTTTACCTCAATAAACGCCTGAATTTACCTCAAAAGGCGCCTGAATTTACCTCAATAAACGCCTGACTTTACCTCAACACCTGAATTTACTTCAATAAACAGCTGAAATTGCCTCAATAAACACCTGAATTTACCTCAAAAACGCCCGAATTTGCCTAAAAAAACGCCTGAATTTGCCTCAATAAATACATTAATTAACCTCAAAAGGCGTCTGAATTTACCTCAATAAATGCATTAATCAACCTCAAAAAGCACCTGAATTTACCTCAATAAATGCATTCATTAACCTCAAAAGGCGCCTGAATTTACCTCAAAAGGCGCCTGAATTTACTTCAATAAATGCATGAATTTACCTCAATAAACACATTAATTTACCTCAATAAACGCCTGAATTTACCTCAAAAGGCGCCTGAATTTACCTCAATAAACGCATGATTTTACCTCAATAAACGCCTGAATTTACCTCAAAAGGCACCTGAATTTACCTCAATAAATGCATGAATTTACCTCAATAAACACATGAATTTACCTCAATAAATGCATGAATTTACCTCAATAAACACATGAATTTACCTCAATAAACGCATGAATTTACCTCAATAAACACATGAATTTACCTCAATAAACACATGAATTTACCTCAATAAATGCATTAATTAACCTCAAAAAGCGCCTGAATTTACCTCAATAAATGCATTAATTAACCTCAAAAAGCACCTGAATTTACCTCAATAAATGCATTCATTAACCTCAAAAAGCGCCTGAATTTACCTCAATAAACACATTAATTTACCTCAATAAACGCCTGAATTTACCTCAATAAACGCCTGAATTTACCTCAAAAGGCGCCTGAATTTACCTCAATAAACGCATGATTTTACCTCAATGAACGCCTGAATTTACCTCAATAAACACCTGAATTTACCTCAAAAGGCGCCTGAATTTACCTCAATGAACGCCGGAATTTACCTCAATAAACACCTGAATTTACCTCAAAAGGCGCCTGAATTTACCTCAATAAACGCATGATTTTACCTCAATAAACGCCTGAATTTACCTCAAAAGGCGCCTGAATTTACCTCAATAAATGCATGAATTTACCTCAATGAACACATTAATTTACCTCAATACATGCATGAATTTACCTCAATAAACACATGAATTTACCTCAATAAACGCATGAATTTACCTCAATAAACGCATGAATTTACCTCAATAAATGCATTAATTAACCTCAAAAAGCGCCTGAATTTACCTCAATAAATGCATTAATTAACCTCAAAAAGCACCTGAATTTACCTCAATAAATGCATTCATTAACCTCAAAAAGCGCCTGAATTTACCTCAATAAACACATTAATTTACCTCAATAAACGCCTGAATTTACCTCAAAAGGCGCCTGAATTTACCTCAATAAACGCCTGAATTTACCTCAATGAACGCCTGAATTTACCTCAAAAGGCACCTGAATTTACCTCAATAAACACCTGAATTTACCTCAAAAGGCGCCTGAATTTACCTCAATAAACGCATGATTTTACCTCAATAAACGCCTGAATTTACCTCAAAAGGCGCCTGAATTTACCTCAATAAATGCATGAATTTACCTCAAAAGGCACCTGAATTTACCTCAATAAACACCTGAATTTACGTCAAAAGGCGCCTGAATTTACCTCAATAAATGCATGATTTTACCTCAATAAACACCTGAATTTACCTCAAAAAGTGCCTGGATTTGCCTCAAAAAATGCCTGAATTTATCTCAACACCTGAATTTACCTCAAAAACGCCTGAATTTGCCTTAAAAAAACGCCTGAAGTTGCCTCAAAAAATGCCTGAATTTACCTCAAAACCTGAATTTACTTCAACAAACAAGCTGAAATTGCCTCAATAAACACCTGAATTTACCTCAAAAACGCCCGAATTTGCCTAAAAAAAACACCTGAATTTGCCTCAATAAACACATGAATTTACCTCAAAAAGCGCCTGAATTTACCTCAATAAATACATTAATTTACCTCAAAAGGTGCGTGAATTTACCTCAAAAGGTGCCTGAATTTACCTCAATAAATGCATTAATTTACCTCAAAAATCGCCTGAATTTACCTCAATAAACGCCTGAATTTACCTCAAAAGGCGCCTGAATTTACCTCAATAAATGCATGAATTTACCTCAATAAACGCATGATTTTACCTCAATAAACGCCTGAATTTACCTCAAAAGGCGCCTGAATTTACCTCAATAAACGCCTGACTTTACCTCAACACCTGAATTTACTTCAATAAACAGCTGAAATTGCCTCAATAAACACCTGAATTTACCTCAAAAACGCCCGAATTTGCCTAAAAAAACGCCTGAATTTGCCTCAATAAATACATTAATTAACCTCAAAAGGCGTCTGAATTTACCTCAATGCATTAATTTACCTCAAAAATTGCCTGAATTTACCTCAATAAACGCCTGAATTTACCTCAAAAGGCACCTGAATTTACCTCAATAAATGCATGAATTTACCTCAATAAACGCATGATTTTACCTCAACACCTGAATTTTCCTCAAAAGGCGCCTGAATTTACCTCAATAAATGCCAGAATTTGCCTTAAAAAAACGCCTGAATTTGCCTTTAAAAAACGCCTGAATTTACCTCAACACCTGAATTTACCTCAAAAACGCCTGAATTTGCCTCAAAAAACGCCTGAATTTACCTCAACACTTGAATTTACCTCAACACCTGAATTTACTTCAATAAACGCCTCAATTTGCCTCAATAAAAGCCTGAATTTACCTCAACACCTGAATTTGCCTTAAAAAACGCCTTAATTTGCCTCAATAAACACATGAATTTACCTCAATAAACACCTAATTTACCTCAATAAACACATGAATTTACCTCAAACACCTAATTTACCTCAATAAACACATGAATTTACCTCAATAAACACCTAATTAACCTCAAAAAAACGCATGAATTTACATCAATAAACACCTAATTAACCTCAATAAACACCTAATTAACCTCAACAAATGCATGAATTTACCTCAATAAACACCTAATTCACCTCAATAAACACGTTAATTAACCTCAATAAACACCTAATTAACCTCAATAAACACCTAATTAACCTCAACAAACGCATGAATTTACCTCAATAAACACCTAATTTACCTCAATAAACACGTTAATTAACCTCAAAAACGCCCGAATTTGCCTAAAAAAAACACCTGAATTTGCCTCAATAAACACATGAATTTACCTCAATAAACACATGAATTTACCTCAAAAAGCGCCTGAATTTACCTCAATAAATACATTAATTTACCTCAAAAGGTGCGTGAATTTACCTCAAAAGGTGCCTGAATTTACCTCAATAAATGCATTAATTTACCTCAAAAATCGCCTGAATTTACCTCAATAAACGCCTGAATTTACCTCAAAAGGCGCCTGAATTTACCTCAATAAATGCATGAATTTACCTCAATAAACGCATGATTTTACCTCAATAAACGCCTGAATTTACCTCAAAAGGCGCCTGAATTTACCTCAATAAACGCCTGACTTTACCTCAACACCTGAATTTACTTCAATAAACAGCTGAAATTGCCTCAATAAACACCTGAATTTACCTCAAAAACGCCCGAATTTGCCTAAAAAAACGCCTGAATTTGCCTCAATAAATACATTAATTAACCTCAAAAGGCGTCTGAATTTACCTCAATAAATGCATTAATTTACCTCAAAAATTGCCTGAATTTACCTCAATAAACGCCTGAATTTACCTCAAAAGGCGCCTGAATTTACCTCAATAAATGCATGAATTTCAACAGTCAATGTAAAATTAAGAATTTTGTCAAATTAAGCTCTTTCCCACCAAAACTTTCTAACTTCAACGAAAAGCATAAAGGCTGAGGCAGCGTCCTGCTCAGCCAATGAAAAACCGTGCTAGGCCAGATCCAGGAGTTGTGGCAGTTTATTTGGTTGATGAATGCTCCTTTGGCACAAGAGTCTCCCAAAGGCCTATTTTGAGATACTATCAATAATCGGGCCTGGTTTCCGGAGGCATAGATATAATGAATGTGAAATGTCTGCTGATGTATTCAGTCTATCATACAGAACGTGTGATCAGCCATGTTTACAATATATCCAGCCACTGAATGCACACGGATGACGCAGAGCAGTGGTTTTGGTTTCTGTTGCATGTAGAAGTACCACATTCGTGTCACATGCCTCATGCCACAACACGCATTACATGTAATGCTTGGACATGATGTGTCCCATTTTCATCTGACACCTGCCACTAATAGCTCAGCACATCTGGCCCACAGATTAAATACAGAGCCCACCACGTTTACAGCACACACACCCTGTACATCTATAGAAGAAAGACTGAATAGACACGCCTCTTAACTAGAAACACCCACCCTGTGCTTCCACTCACTGGCCACTTTATCAGAAACACCCACCTTGTGCTTCCACTAACTGGCCACTTTATCAGAAACACCCACCCTGTGCTTCCACTCACTGGCCTCTTAACTAGAAACACCCACCTTGTGCTTCCACTCACTGGCCACTTTATTAGAAACACCCACCTTGTACTTCCACTCACTGGCCA
This sequence comes from Pygocentrus nattereri, assembly GCF_015220715.1. NCBI lineage: Eukaryota > Metazoa > Chordata > Actinopteri > Characiformes > Serrasalmidae > Pygocentrus > Pygocentrus nattereri. The sequence goes on along the minus strand of NC_051232.1, from coordinate 592,953 downwards.
CTTTATTAGAAACACCCACCTTGTGCTTCCACTCACTGGCCGCTTTATTAGAAACACCCACCTTGTGCTTCCACTCACTGGCCTCTTAACTAGAAACACCCACCTTGTGCTTCCACTCACTGGCCACTTTATTAGAAACACCCACCTTGTACTTCCACTCACTGGCCACTTTATTAGAAACACCCACCTTGTGCTTCCACTCACTGGCTGCTTTATTAGAAACACCCACCTTGTGCTTCCACTCACTGGCCTCTTAACTAGAAACACCCACCTTGTGCTTCCACTCACTGGCCGCTTTATTAGAAACACCCACCTTGTGCTTCCACTCACTGGCCACTTTATTAGAAACACCCACCTTGTACTTCCACTCACTGGCCGCTTTATTAGAAACACCCACCTTGTGCTTCCACTCACTGGCCACTTTATTAGAAACACCCACCTTGTACTTCCACTCACTGGCCACTTTATTAGAAACACCCACCTTGTGCTTCCACTCACTGGCCACTTTATTAGAAACACCCACCCTGTGCTTCCACTCACTGGCCGCTTTATTAGAAACACCCACCTTGTGCTTCCACTCACTTGCCACTTTATTAGAAACACCCACCCTGTGCTTCCACTCACTGGCCACTTTATCAGAAACACCCACCCTGTGCTTCCACTCACTTGCCACTTTATTAGAAACACCCACCCTGTGCTTCCACTCACTGGCTGCTTTATTAGAAACACCCACCCTGTGCTTCCACTCACTGGCTGCTTTATCAGAAACACCCACCCTGTGCTTCCACTCACTGGCCGCTTTATCAGAAACACCCACCCTGTGCTTCCACTCACTGGCCGCTTTATTAGAAACACCCACCCTGTGCTTCCACTCACTTGCCACTTTATTAGAAACACCCACCTTGTGCTTCCACTCACTGGCTGCTTTATCAGAAACACCCACCCTGTGCTTCCACTCACTGGCCGCTTTATTAGAAACACCCACCTTGTGCTTCCACTCACTGGCTGCTTTATCAGAAACACCCACCCTGTGCTTCCACTCACTGGCCGCTTTATCAGAAACACCCACCCTGTGCTTCCACTCACTGGCCGCTTTATTAGAAACACCCACCCTGTGCTTCCACTCACTTGCCACTTTATTAGAAACACCCACCTTGTGCTTCCACTCACTGGCTGCTTTATCAGAAACACCCACCCTGTGCTTCCACTCACTGGCCGCTTTATTAGAAACACCCACCTTGTGCTTCCACTCACTGGCCGCTTTATTAGAAACACCCACCTTGTGCTTCCACTCACTGGCCACTTTATTAGAAACACCCACCTTGTGCTTTCACTCACTTGCCACTTTATTAGAAACACCCACCTTGTACTTCCACTCACTGGCCACTTTATCAGAAACACCTACCTTGTGCTTCCACTCACTGGCCACTTTATTAGAAACACCCACCTTGTGCTTCCACTCACTGGCCACTTTATTAGAAACACCCACCTTGTGCTTCCACTCACTGGCCACTTTATTAGAAACTCCTAGCTTGTAAGTCCACTATGTAGGTGTACAAATACCATTCCATTTGTACTATTCAGTCCCTTTTCAACTAAGGCAGGATGCACTGATGTTCTGGATTATTCCTGGAACATTTGTCTGATGGGAATGTGATTTGTAGCGATACCCACTGCACCAGAAGCTCGGAATGGCATAGGATAACGCATGTTTGTGGAAAGTCTTAGGATCTTTTGGTATCAGTCCTTTAAAATGAACTGAGAATGTTTCGCAGTTCCTCTTCTGTTGAGTAAGGTTAAGGTTTGGGCTGAGGAAGCTGATCCCAGGCCGGTTCCAAATGGCTTGTGTCTGCACTCGGTCTTGGCCAGATCCCCCCTGTGGCTTGCCAGATCCCATCCAGTGCTTCTGGGGCTTTGACACTATTTTGGCTCCAGAATCTCCAGGAGGCCGTCTTCTTCGCCTGGCACCCGAGAGGCAGCTAGCTTAGCTTCGCCTGGCCCTTCCTCCCAGTCATGGTGGCCAGCAGGCACTCTTTCCAATGAGACAGCGTTGTGTCCTCACAGACTCATGCAGCTCTAGCCAGGCTGAAAGTCCCGCATGTCTGAAGCTTTGCTTTGATGGTGGTTCCAGCAGCTGTAATAGACAACTGGACATCAGCTGAGGTAGCCAGTGTAACTGCTTCTTTGGGACAGCAGTGTGATTGACCACCTTCTTGTTTCATCTGTGTGTGTGTGTGTGTGTGTGTGAGTGTGTGTGTGTGTGTGTGTTCTCCCAGAGGAAACCCTGTGATCTCCTTGACTACATGCCCACATCCACATCCACACACTTCCCTCTGATCAAAAGCCAATTATCTGTGTTTTCAAGGCTCCAAATCGAAAGAGCCCGGCAGTAATGGACATTTCTCCATCCCGCTTTCCCACTGCCAAGAACACTCCACATCACTCGCGCTCTGCCGAGAGAGCCACAGTCACTTCCCAAAGTTACTCTTTAGTGCTAATGGGATTTAGGCTTGAAATGAGGGTTGGGTATCGCTCCACTCCACACACACCTCTTCTGCCTCTTCTAAAGGCCCATTTACAATTCTGCAAATGTCCTAATGTGGAGAAGGGGGTTCTGAGTTATCACAGCTAGCAGAGGAGCCAACATACAGCAGCAAAACAAGCACATCTAGAAAAGCACAAATACGCACCTTCAAAATCTATAACCTTAAATCCTCTACTAGACCTCCAGCATCTCAACTAAAACCTCAATACCTCAACACCACCTCCAGAACGTACACCGCACGCCCACAACCTGTAAAACACACCTTCAAAATTCTGACTACAACCTCAGTACCTCAACACCACCTCCAGAACTTACACTGCACACCCACAACCTGTACAACACACCTTCAAAATTCTGACTACAACCTCAGTACCAATACTACAACCTCAACTTCACCACTGAATCGTACACAATACACCTTCAAAATCTTAATGACATCTAACAAAATCTCAATTACACATCTCCAGAATCTCAATTGCACTCCCATCATAACAAAAGACATTTGGTGAAAATCTGTTAGATAATACTAAAGCTACGGCCAATTTAATGACACTCATTATATTTCCATACATGTGTATTTGTTCACTAGGGGACCTTGACCTCTCCAACATGACGGACACAGACGTGTCGCCTCTGACAACACCGCGTCTAGCTATGATATCTGCTGAAAACGAGCTGCTGACTCTAGATTCCTTCATTTTTGGTATATTCTGTATCGGTCAATGTAACGCCACCCCCTAGTGGACATTTTTAGCGTTCATCAGGGTGAACGTCCACACACAATGCCTGTAGATTCGCAGAGACAGATGCAGAACTCGGCCCTAACCCAGAGCAGCTTTTCCACTGCAAATCTAGAACTTAATCATGAATAGATGTGCCAGAACTGCTCTCGGAACAGCTGACCAAGGAACCGCTACTGATCCGGGGACAGTGTGTGTGTGTGTGTGTGTGTGTGTGTGTTATCCCGTGTGGAATGGACCCATGTGCGGTGTTTCTGTAGTGCAGATAAGGCGAAGTTTAGCGATGCGGCAAAAATCCACTGCTGTGACCCACATGATGGACACACAGACTCGGGCTCACACATCCACAATCTGACCCACGTGACGCACTCTGCCTCTTAGACCCTCCGGCATCAAAGTACAGTTCAAGTCCACACACACACACACACACACACACACACACACACACACACACACCCTCTGATGCCCACACATGACCGCACACTACATGCTGACCTAACTAGCCTGTGGCCACTGCGGCAGCTTCTTGAATAATTTCCATTAAGCGAAATCTTTGGTCTGTTATTTTTTACTGAGTTCAGTTCATTTGTACCGTAATCAGCAGTAGTGGTGAGTGGAATCAAGTCGTAACTCCGGAGGACCTAAAATAACACTGGTGGTCTGTTGCAGGCCTGTGCACACATTTTGGGGTTCAGGGGCTCAAGGGGCAAAAAGGGCATCTCTGCTGAGTTTACTGTTGGTGGCTCAACTGGCTCAGTTGGGGGTTAAGTGTCTTGCTCAAGGGCCCGGGGGAGCAGTTGGGGGTTGGGTGTCTTGCTCAAGGACCCCGGGGGAGCAGTTGGGGGTTAAGTGTCTTGCTCAAGGGCCCAGGGAGCAGTTGGGGGTTGTGTGTCTTGCTCAAGGCCCCGGGGAGCAGTTGGGGGTTAGGGTGTCTTGCTCAAGGCCCCGGGGGAGCAGTTGGGGGTTAAGTGTCTTGCTCAAAGGCCCAGGGAGCAGTTGGGGGTTAGGGTGTCTTGCTCAAGGCCCTGGGGACCAGTTGGGGGTTAGGGTGTCTTGCTCAAGGCCCTGGGGAGCAGTTGGGGGTTAGGGTGTCTTGCTCAAGGCCCTGGGGAGCAGTTGGGGGTTGGGTGTCTTGCTCAAGGGCCCGGGGAGCAGTTGGGGGTTAGGGTGTCTTGCTCAAGGGCCCAGGGAGCAGTTGGGGGTTGTGTGTCTTGCTCAAGGGCCCGGGAAGCAGTTGGGGGTTGAGTGTCTTGCTCAAGGGCCCGGGAAGCAGTTGGGGGTTGGGTGTCTTGCTCAAGGGCCCGGGGAGCAGTTGGGGGTTGGGTGTCTTGCTCAAGGGCCCGGGGGAGCAGTTGGGGGTTGGGTGTCTTGCTCAAGGGCCCGGGGGAGCAGTTGGGGGTTGGGTGTCTTGCTCAAGGGCCCGGGGAGCAGTTGAGGGTTTGGTATCTTGTTCAAAGGCACTTCAGTTACGTAATGAAGTGGACATCCCATTCTGAAATGTGATGGGAAGCATTTGCGCCCGTTCAGTCAAAAGAGCATTTGTGAGGTCAGGCACTGATGTTGGGAAGCCTTGGTTTGTAATATACATTCCAGTTTATCCCAGAGGTGTTGAGTGGGGTTAGTTCGGAGGCAAAACAGCCAAAGGTCCAGTGTCCAGAACCAGAGCCATCTTAATGTAACTGGGTCATTCTACAGAATCGTCCACGGTTCTGTCCTCCACAGGAGTCACTGGTGTCACCGGTTATCATTGGTGTTACAGATAATAAAGGAAACACCAGAGACGTTTTTAATTAACAGAACGGCTGCTGCAGAACATCAAACCACACGCTGTCCATCAGGGAACGTCCACTAAAATATGGAATTTAATCCATTTGGATTCTGTTTTTTCACAGTGACCTCAGAATAAAGTCGGTCACACCAGTGACGTCAGCTAGAAGCTTCATATGAGATCATGAGCTGAATGAGAAGATCTCTGAGAACTGAGAGACACAGTGGACTCACCATGAGCTTTTCTTCATAGATCCTCAGAAAACAGGTCAAAGGAGGTCGAGTGACGTCATCGACGTGACTTTTATTTCAGAATAAGAGACTTTTAGTTACGCGGTAACACCAGTGACCCGACTCCTGGGGACCTTCATTACATATTTTATATTTATTTGGTGTTTGTTTCTTTGTCATTTAAATCATATATTCCATAGTCATGTTTAGATTATTGCAGTTTAAATGGCAGAAAAATGTGTTTTTACCTCAAAATAAGGGCCTGTGGGGACGAGCTCCTCTGAGGTGTTTGGAATTCTATATGACTGATTTATAAACCAGTGCTGATAAATTGAGGCTCAAGAAGATGGAATTGCTAAAATAACATTGTTTTGTTTGAAAATATGAATGAATTGTAACCCTGAGAGGTTCTTTAAGTGTAATATATCTGTAAACGCCAGGGACACAGTCATGGACATTTACACAGATGTAGAATTACTGGACTCTAGAACGAAGGTCTCAGAACATGCCACCAAGAGAAAGTTCTAGCAGCAAATGTTTCAAAGTCAGAGAACACTGTCTGGACAAGCAAGTTCTCAGAGATGTTTTAGAGCTCTAGACCTCAGGTTCAAGATCTTGCTGCCATGGTTAGTACTTCCTAAGACCCAAAGATTAGAATGAGATCATTCTTGAAGGAGCTCGGCTCTTTGCTTCTCTCTCGGCGAGTCCAGTCCACCACTGATTGATGTCTGGTTCAATCTGACATGGCAACCTTGGACACTTGACAGGCATGACAGCAATTCTACAGCAAAGGGCTGCCTGCGCACCGTCAGCCGTTGGGTTGAGGACTTGTACAGTGGTGTGTTCATGTGTGTGTTCGTACATCTCCGTCACGGACCTGTCAACTCGAGTCCCGGCAGCTTCGTCGGGAACGCATCTGACGTGTGACGGCACCTGTGGTGTTTTGTCGATGGCACTTGCTTGCGGGGGATGCTGAGGGTTACGCGTCCATGTGATTGGACGACATAGCACGAATAGAATTAGCCTAGACCCGACAAACCATCCGAGAGAGAGAGACGGAGAGAGAGACTGAGAGATGGAGAGAGAGAGAGACGGAGAGAGAGACGGAGAGAGAGAGAGACTGAGAGAGAGACAGAGAGTGAGAGAGAGACAGAGAGTGAGTGAGAGAGAGACTGAGAGAGAGACAGAGAGTGAGTGAGAGAGAGACTGAGAGAGAGACTGAGAGAGAGACAGAGAGTGAGTGAGAGAGAGACTGAGAGAGACTGAGAGAGACTGACTGAGAGAGACTGAGAGAGACTGAGAGAGTGAGAGACTGAGAGAGAGAGAGACTGAGAGAGAGAGAGACTGAGAGAGAGAGACTGAGAGAGAGAGAGAGAGACTGAGAGAGAGAGAGTGAGAGAGAGAGAGACAGAGAGAGAGAGAGAGAGGGAGAGAGAGAGAGAATGGTGAAGGCTCTGTCAGCGAAGTGTCCTGTGCTGCCCACTCTGTCTGTGACTGTGTTAGTGTCCCTTGAACCCAAAGGAAGTCCCTGAAACCTTCACAGTCTGCTGGATTAGGCGACGCTGTAATTGACAGGCACTTTAATAATGGACAGACAGCAGGAGTGAGAAAACGGCTTTGGCAGATGCTGCTGTCCAGCGTGACGAGCAGTTTAATCAAGAGTCTTGTCTAAGCACTGGAAGTCTTGCCCAAGCATTGGGAGTCTTGCCCATGGACTTGTAGGACCAGCCTGGGCAGGACTCAAATCCGTGTCTGTTGGATAAGGAACAGTGATGTAATCCACCTCACTATGCCACTCATACTATATACCAGTCAAACTGTCCAACCATACTAATCCCACGGAAATCCACTTATTGATTCCTGTTATTTTGGCATTGGTGCAAAATCACTTTTTTCTCAACCTACTTTTTACAGTTACAGCCAGTTGCAGGATGGTTGTCTATACTAGTACACAGATTCTATTAATAGCAACATATTTTTGAAAGTGACTTCACCATAAAGTCTCCCACACAGTCATTGCAACCCAAAAGAGACTGGCTGTTGGAGTGGATGCACACAGGTTTTGGCTAAGAAGTCTCAGGCAATCTGTGCTTAGCCAAGCAGCAAGCCTTACAGCTGACTTCACTACCTTCTCCGTTCACGATTGCTGTCTGTCCATGTTAAAAAGCATGTGCATATGAAGCATTAGCTTGTAGACAAGTCAGTTTGTAGACAAACTGTTAAACAGAGGAACAGATATTTGCAATTACTTGCATAGTTTCAAAACTTCCCAGTAATCCAAAATCGATTTACTTTAGTTATAGTCAGTAATGACAAAAAGAAAGAAGCTGCGATGGCACTTAGTTTTATGATTGCGCCACTTGTTAGAACAAATTTTTACCCCTGCGTTAGAGAATCAGAGAATCCAGGCACACACCACATCCCAGCTAATTTCACAATGAGTGCGTTTACATACACTTCATAATCCCATAACTATAGAAAATCTGATTGTGTCAGTAATCGGATTGATGCATCAGATAATGGGGACACTCCAGGTCTACATGAGTCAGACAGTAATCAGATTTCTGCTTTACGACCGGACAGTAAAGTCACAGAAGAAGATGCGACATAAACGTAAAACTCAAACTGAATATTTGAACAAACATCACGTAGAAGACGAAGAATATTTAAATCCTTAATTTCGTCAAGAGTGTATTTTGGTTTCAGCGTCACTCAAAGTGTTTCGCTGTGACTCGCGGCAACGCTGCTCGCTTATTTCCGCTACCGCCGTCTGTTTCCACCCCTGCTCGGACTGAGAGATCAGAGTCAGAGCTCACAGCACTGAGAAATCTGACTACTGAGCTGAAATCCAGCCTGTTGATCAGATTTCTTAATCATAATTCTAGACCTTACTCCGATCTGAGAAATCAGAGTGAGCGGTTTACTCGACCGTTTGAATAATCAGATAACTGAGGAGATCAGATTATGATTGGATTATTGAGTGCACACACTCTGATCTGGGAGTCCGGGAGAGGAAATGGGTTCAGAGTCATCAGACGTCTTCTGTTTCACAACGTGTTTGATTAAAGAAGCTCACGTCCTGCCGTGTAAGATGGTCAGCAAAGTCACCAGCTGAGTGATTCAAGCAACAGCTAGAGTTTAAAGACACCCACTTTCCAATTTCACATCAGTTCGCCTCGCCAGTTCGTAGTAAAATGCTCCTCCAGTTCTTTCTGCAGAATAGCACGCTTCTTACACATAAAACACATAAAAACATGAATGAGTCCGGTCAGCCTGGAAGAGCGCCTGGAAGAGCGCTTGGAAGAACGCCTGGAAGAGCGCCTGGAAGGACACCTGGAAGAACACCTGGAAGAGCGCCTTTACATTTCTCAAGCTGTGTCTTTCTTCAGTCAGTAGTTCTGTTTGCTGCTTGATACTGTACCTTCGATACTTGCACTATTACCTTTCACCTCCGAGACCATAACTCCTCACTCCATGCTAGCTGGCTAACATTACTGCAGGAAACTCTTTACAAAATTATAATTAAATTAAAAAATAAAAAAGCAATGGATACATCATCACACTTTCTGGACCAATCAGTGGCCAGGGACATATGTGGATAAGGAAAATGCACGTTTTCCTGAAGAGTGTGCATCAGAAGAAGCTAACTCTGTTGGGCTTGCGATGCCAAGACCTGTATCTCTGGGTCATCTCAGGATGTGACGGCACGGCTGAACGGAGAGACCGTGGCAATTCCGCTTCCTGTCTGAAATGTCCAGTGCATGCCGACTGGACTTCTCTCTGAGCAGGATTACTAGTGGCAGGAGGTGGCAGGAGGTGGCTGGACCACACAAACGCACTCACCCGTTGTGGGATCATATGTGCATATCATATGGATGGTACATGTCCATGCTGTCGGAAGAAAACCTCGTACCTCCATTTCCGTCGTTTTTCAGGTTGTGACGGAATTTGGAAAAGCAGGGTGCTTTTGGACGTGGAAAGATGTCTGGTTCCATTGACTTACATTAGAAGTCAAGCAGGTTTTTTCCTTCTCCTGTAAAGTTAGTATTTTGGAGATATGAGGTTTCATTCAACAACAGTGAAATATATATATATATATATATATATATATATATATATATATATATATATATATATATATATATACATACATCTCATGGATTTTTGGACCCAGTCATATTGGTCCATTAATCATGATACATTGATATTTTGACAAAGGGCAGCTGGTAACAGTGGAGGTTTTGTCCAGGATGTGACGATATATGTAGAAATCGAATGTGATGGTGTAAATAATACGGGACAATGACAAGTAAAGTTTTTTAAAATGACAAACATTTAGTGCATTTTCATGTCTGCATATTTATTTACATTCATATCTATGTGCACTTTGTCTTAAACAAGGTGTTGAAGCTTTTAATGGCCAGTTTCACTTACTAAACTATGCTACTCTTGACTTCTCAGACTAATTTCTAGTTAAACAGGCATCTACTGAAACACATGTAGGAACCTTTGTCCTTCAAGTTGAGCTTGGACCTACATTTTTTTCAAATGAATAAATAGAATAATTCCACATTTTCATGGTTCCCCAGTGCTCAGGCCACCTGACACGGTAAACTGAACTCTTCTAACCGCGACTTAAACACATTTTACTAAATTTGTATAAGGACTACTGATCTTGGCATCGCCCTGGGAAGCTTGGGGTCTTGTTTATCATGCCATACCCAAGCCTCTCTTTTGTCCAAATTAGAGTCCATTGTTTTTGGTTGCGCTGCCAGACATCTGAGGAGGTACAACTTTTAAAGTTGCCTTATTTTGCAGCATGGGTTTTATTTTAAAGTTATTAAACATGACACCATGGAAACTATTTTATTTAGAATTTTATAACTTTGTTATGAATTTTATAACTTTGTTATGACATTGTTAGAAATTTGGAATAAGACAAAACTATTTGATATTTTTTACAAACGCTCTGCAGAGTGAGGCGTGTTGTGACGGTGCTGACAGCGCTGCCCTGTTTGTCCTCTGATTTCTGTACACAGTCAGGACGCTGTCCTGTTTACTGCTGGAAGTCCAGGCCGCCTCGTCCGGTGTCCAGGATTGGTGTCTTATCCGGGGCTGCTGCTGTTTTTGTTTGTTTTGCGTGACGGGGATTTGCAGCTGACGTGCGGCGTATCTTTTATCTTTTACCGGATGTTCTGCTCTGTCCTCGTAGTGACCCCCTGGCCGCTGGAGATAATGTGGTGTGGTCATGCTCGGTGCTGGCCTGCTGTTCTATATTTAGCCCCTTCAGTATCTTGGACGGTCTCGTGAGTTAATGTAGTGTATTAACAGGCGTAGCTGTAAGCCTGCATGCCTGTGCCATCTTTCTGCCAGACTGACCACGTGTGTGTCTGTATTCCCCTGTGTGTGTGTGTGTGTGTGTGTGTGTGTGTGTGTGTGTGTGTTTACATGTTTTTCTTCTGCAGGTTTGCATGTGTGAGCTGCACATACTGCATATGAAATGGATTGCATGTCGTTGCTGGCAGGAAGTTTATGGAGAAGTTATTCATTCTAATTAAATGCTGACCATTTCTGTTGGACAGTTCTTCGTGAAATCAGTGATAAGGTCAGTTGCTGATTTCAAATTATGTCGACATGTGAAAACAAGATGCAAGGTTTGTTCCGAGAGTGCCCATGTAGATACTTATGCATATAAATATACAAGCCATATAGGGTCAGTCAGGTTCCTCCACACCAAGCCCACCCAGCCCGGCCTTTATGGAGCTGCTTTGGTCACTGGGGCTCAGTGATGTCGGAACAGGAAAGGTTCTTCCCCAAACTGTTCCACAAAGTTGGAAGTGTATAACTGTATAAAATGTCTTGATGCTGAAACATTAAGGTTCCCTTCACTGGAACTAAGGGTTCTAGACCAATTCCTGAAAAACACCCCCACACCATGATCCCCCCACACCATGATCCCCCCTCCACCAAACTTTACACTCGGCACAATGCAGTCAGACAAGTACCGTCTCCTGGCAACCGCCAAATCCAGACTCGTCCATTGGATTCCCAGATGGAGAAGCGTGATTGGTCACTCCAGAGAACACGTCTCCACTGTTCTAGAGTCCAGTGGCCACTGACAGTGGACTGTGGAATATTTAGTAGTGAGGAAATTTCACGACTGGACTTGCTGCACAGGTGGCGTCCGATCACGGTACCACGCTGGAATTCACTGAGCTCCTGAGAGCGACCCATTCTTTCACTAATGTCTGTAGAAGCAGTCTGCAGGCCTAGGGGCTCGGCTTTATACACCTGTGGCCATGGAAGTGACTGGAACATCTGAATTCAATGATCTGGATGGGGGTGTGAGGACTTTTGGAAATATAGTGTGTGTATATTTGTTTGTGCATATACATATAAATCTGTGTCTGTCTATATATATATATATATATATATATATATATATATATATATATATATATATATATATATATATATATATATAAATAAAATATCACACAGAGGAAGAGACATACAGTCTATAGCTCTGTCTCAGGTGAATGATCATGTTTCTGAAATAGTCAACAGCAGCCGTTCAAAAGCCAAGAGAGACAGAGAGAGACAGAGAGAGACAGAGAGAGAGAGAGACGGAGAGACAGAGAGAGAGAGAGAGAGACGGAGAGAGAGAGAGAGAGACGGAGAGAGAGAGAGAGAGACGGAGAGAATGAGAGAGAGAGATACAGAGAGAGGGAGAGAATGAGAGAGAGAGATACAGAGAGAGGGAGAGAGAGAGAATGAGAGAGAGATACAGAGAGAGAGAGATACAGAGAGAGAGAGATACAGAGAAGGAGAGCACAGAGATAAAGAGAGAGTGAGTGAGGGCGGCACTGGGAATGAGGAATGTTTGTTTTCTCTGAAGTGGAGTGTTTGTTCGTCTATAAAACATTAACAGCCACACTGTGTCTCTGCTGTGCAGTGAACGACTGACCGAGTCCAGAGACTCGTTAAATGACTCATCCTCTCTCCGACTCGGCGACTCAGACAGGACAAACCCCTCGCAGTGGGTGATTGTAATGGGAGTGATTTGGGTTTGTTGTCGCTTGCATTTACTGTTAGGGCCAGTTGGTACTGTCCACTTTGTTAGACACACCTGCCCGGTCAGTCCACCATGTAGATGTAAAGTCACCTTTGTATTAGACCTTTATCAGTGGTCACTTTATATCTGCTGTTGGCTACATATTTTTGGTCTCAGTCCAGCATTGAAAAGAAATATTTACAAAGTAGGTGGAGAAGCAGATGGACTGCAGTTATTGTAGAACTACAAAGATGAATGTGGATAAAAGGCGCCTGTAACTCGCTGTGTCATTTTACAGGAGAAGGAAAAAACTTGCTTGACTTTAAATGGAAGTCAATGGAACCAGACGTTTTTCCAAGTCATTTTGGGTCATTTATTTAAGTCCATTTATCATGAAATTTGCACACAATGTGAAGGGTAACAGGCTTTTTCAAACAATGTGAAAAACTGAAAAACATCAAAAAAGGAGATGCAAGGTTTTCTTCCACAGCAGCGAAATGTAAAATAAGTCACAGTTTATGTAAATTTACAGAGCAACGTTGGGCATGTCAACTACCAAAACACGCTAGCGTGCGCGTAATATATGCACGCCGCGATTACGGGCCGGCCTTTGGCCGTCGGCGCGCCTGCGGAAACTGGCACACGTCGTTTACATATTGAACAGTATTCATATATTCATGGGACGTTTAACATACATTAACATACATTATCCTGAAGGTTTCACATAACGGCTGGCCACAGAAGAGGCTGCGGAGCCGCCTCGTTGGCCCTTGCCGGTTCGGCCTTGCCTCCGGGTCGACCTTTCCATGTTTGGTCCTTCCCTCAGCTTGGGCTGTGACCGCGGGCTTTCCTGCGGAAACGTAGCAACACGGTGTTGGTATCACTTCTGTCAGGTGGAGCGAGGCCGGGCCGCCCGAGGGAGCTCTGACCTTCCCCCTTTGAGATGATCATTGTTTCACGTGCGGCGTGTGACCAGGTTACACAGCGGAACAGGCTTTTCCGGGCGTGCTAAAGCAAGCGTGGAATACATGCTCTGCAGTTAGGCTCGTCAGAGGCGATCAGTACCTCAGTAAAAGTGTCGAGGCACTCACCGGTGGAGGTAATCACCCCCCTGGGCGCTGCTCAGTGCACCCGCACACACGGCACGAGGCTGGAGACGCCGGTCCTGGGAGAGAAGGCATCTCATAGGAAGAGTCTGAGCAAAGTGGCAATGAAAACCTGAGCATGCGAGTCGGTGTGTGTCAAAGCCACATCTCGCCGTGAGCCGGCCGCGGCCGTTTGATTGACAGCCTAATCTCAGCGTAACTTCGGCTCATATAGCCCATGGCCGCGCTCTCCTCCGGCCCCAACTCTGGGACTTTTTGAAGGGCGAGTTTCTCTTCTCTACCTCTTCTTTTCTTTCTCTGCCTTCCTTCCTCCTCTCCTTTCCCTCCACTAAGTGGGGGGGCGTTGGTTTGGACGTCGCCACGGAACCCATTTCGGCTCTTTCGTAGACTGGCTGGGTGCACGAGAGGAGTCGCCGTGGAGACGACCCCATGACCTCAGCTGTCGGCACCGATCAGGTCTAGAAGACGTGGAGAGACTCTGGCGTGGAAGGAGAAAGCTGGGGGGACTCGTGTCAGCAGTTGCAAATGAACTCGTCCACCAAACGCTACAGCAAGGTGGAGGGGGGTGGGGCACATTTTAAAGGGGTAGTTCTGCAAAAGAGCCTCGTTATTAGCAGCAGGCGTTTCAATAATGAGGCTTTTATTATAGAAGAAAATTCTGAAGGACAGGACGAAGAGCTACCACTCAGCTAATGCGGCGTTTGAGTCGCTGGGCTGTAGTTTTTACAGGACTGTGATCTGCAGTTCTCGAGAACATCAGCTAGATGAGGTAGGAAATGTGGCCAATGTGCTGGCTGGCATACATTTTATCCGAACTACAAGAATAAGGAGACCCCCTGAAGCCGCAAAGAACCTGATTAAAACTGCGGGGAACAGCGTTGTGGCAGGGACTGGGCTGAAGATTGTCACTCATTTACTGTACAAAGGTTGGCGGTTCCAATCTGTTGGTGTTACGATTAGAACCATTGGGATTAAAACCTGATGGTTGTCAGGTTCTTAATGGTTCTGTTGCCTTAACAAGGAATGATTGCATTTGCTAATTTCCCAATGGGATCTAAAGGTGACCTGGAGTGATGTAATGACTGTAGTTGTCTGTAATGGTAACCATTAAGCCAATCCCTATTAGAATCCTTAACACTGTGATCTCAGCCCATCAGGATAACATTAAATACTATTAGTGACTTATTGGACCCCACCAGGAACCAGCAGAAACCTTTAATGGCTTCTATGATTTTTTTCATCAGGGAAAAGCAATAAGCCAATTAAGGCTGTGTGTTGCTGTGATTGTACCACAGGGGAGGGTGTTGTTAGGCACAACGCAAAACCCCCTTTACTATGATAAAATCACTAACATGTCGGGGGTAAAATGTCTTGCTCAAGGGCACTTCAGTCTTGGGGATCAGGGGATCAAACCGACGACCTTCTGGTCACAGGGCTGGTTTTGGTCTGCCTAGACATCTTTAGTCTGTATTGCGTTTGTACTGCAGGTAAACCATGCAAGAGTTTGAGGTGAAGTGACCCGAAGTTTGTATGGCACCTGCTCCAACAACCGGACTAACAGAGCAGTCGCTAACCGAGCACTGAATCATTAAAGGAACGTTATGATATGCTGTACCACAGGAACATAGTAAGCGAATGGGATGAGCTTATAATAACCAGGACAGCATTGTAGGTCATTTATGCTTGCATGATTTCCGACATAGTGTGTATAAGTATCAGTAATTAGGCCTGTTAAAAATTGGTAGGTACTATTTTCCAAGCATGGAAAGTCTTGCAATGTCATGACATCAAGCTACAGAATATTCCTGACAGCATTGCAGTCATTATTCCCCCTAATCCAATGCCTTCACCCCATGATGACATGACGCCGGACTGCGTACACATCAGATTGACTGCAGGGTTTGAAAGTTCAAGTTGAGTTGTTATTCAGTCAACATGCAGCTCGATAGGACTTTATTGCCCATCTTCGGTTTAAGTTTGGGTTTAGATTTAAACTCAAGAATTTGGACTAAAACAGTGGTACACAGATTCTGTACCTGAGCTAAAGTAGAAGTTCCTCCTTTAGACCTCCACTTGAGTAAAAGTACTAAAGTATTTACCTTCAAATGTACTTAAGTATAAAGTAAAAGTACTAAAAGAGTAATTCTGGCTCTGATGTCCTGTTATCATTTTTATAACCAGACTGGCTTCATGAACTCATTTCAGGTGAAAGTCCTCCAGCGTCTCTCTTGGTAAACCAGTCTTTTAATAGAACGTCATTAATTAGTGACGCTGACATCTATTAAAATGATCAGAAGCACAAAACACTGAAGGTAAACAGTTTCCATCAGGGAGAACCGAGTGGCTCTGAAATCACTTTTTACACACAAGCAAAGTTTCAGTTTCAGATTTATTTACAACTTAGTTCCAAGTTTAAGTTGAATAAAAACTGGCTTTAAACTCAGGATCACAGATGAGCTCCTTTACTATGTTGATCTGTAGGCCTCATAAACATAAACCAGCCCAAACTCATTTACTATAAAATGAAATGGTGTTTGTAGAAATTCAGAAAAAAGCCGCGTCAGTCTCGACTGCATATGTGGACATATTTCTATATTGTGCTCTATTTACACAAAGTTAGGTTAGTTCATCATTTATGTTGAACAGACTCTCCCAAAGTTTTACGCTGCTGCGCTGACGTTGAACCGCGTGCTGCACTGGGTCGGTATGACCAACAGGTCAAAACCAGCTCTAAACAAAGTGACCGCTGGGCCCTGATTGGTGCTCTGGCTTTGCGCTTCTTTCGTTTTGACATGTTACGTTTTTATACACACAGAAACCAAAAGGAACGACAGATTTCTCAGAATGTAGGAGGAAAAAGTCGGATATTAGACTCTGAAATGTAGTGGAGTGAAAGGAGAAAGTCGCCCAGAACGGAGAAACTTCAGTACAGATACACCAAAAATACTAAAGTACAGAAACTAATTACATTTACTCAGTTACTCAGTTACTGTCCACCACCGGACTACACCACCTCACAACAATTGCAAGATCTCTGATTCTCGGCTGCAACCGTGTTGTTCTTCGAGATAAATTACCTTCCCTGCAGCAGCACTTTGCACACAGAGTACTTGAGGCCATTCCAAGCTATTTTTGACTTATTTCAAGCTCTAGTAAGTGAAATCACCCACCGGGTTATTCGTCTCTCAGGGATTTATTCCGTAAGCATCATTTAGATTTATTTCAGGCGCCTTTTGAGCCGGAACGTTCGGCACAAAAGCCCAATGAAACCCTCCCTCTGTCTCTACGTGACAGCAGCAGGTGCCACTAATCTCCCACCACTGACATAATGCTGAAGGATTGGATTGAACGACTGGTAATTAATAGCTGCCAAGGTTATTCCTTTGAAAGAATGTAGGGAATTTGTGGATGGGAGGAATAGTGGAAGAGATGACTGTCTGTGTGAGCATGTGTGCCGCCAGTGCGCTCGAGGGAGTTTTTGACTGACAGCTTTGTTGCGAGCTAATTGAAGAGACAGGCCGTCGCTGCTGGAGAATTAGCCTGAACTTGCACCCCCCTGCGTTCTGCTTATGTTTCTGACAGGTTGTGGAAATGTTGAAGGAACATTGAGATGCTGTACCTCGGGAATGGGCTTAGTTTTGAATATGCTTTGAGGCCAACACAGTTAATAAGCTGAGAACATAAGCTTATAATAACCAGGATAGCAGCGTACACTGTTTATGTGATTTTTGACAAACCTTTATGAATAAAAACGTTTAAGAGGCAGCAGTGTTGTTGAGTAGGCTTGTTAAAAGTGGTAGATACTGTCCTGCAATGCCGTAACATCAAGCTATAGCCTATTCCTGACCACAGTCCAATGCTTTCGCCCTTTGATGGTGCAAAACAATAGCCAGACTGTGTGAACATTAACTGGGATGCTAGATTTGCAACTTTGCAGAGTGAAGACAACAAAACATTGTTAAAGTCAGACATGTAAGATGAGCAAAGACCAGAAAAACAACATTGCAAACTTAAAACCTCAACTGAAGCATCCTGGGCTAAAGCGTACTGCCACACCTGACATAAAAACATGGTTAAGGACAATTTTGACAACTTGATGCTTTGAAGTAGACAATTTTAGCTTTTGTGATGAGAGGAGTGAGTATCGAGTTAAATTACCTGACCATTAAATCGACTTCGGGTTTGATTTTTCTGCCTTGGTCCAGTAAAGTCATTATTTGATGGTACGTTCTTCGTTGGTGGGTTTCTGCTGGTTTTCTTGGCTGTTTCATGAAACTGTTCACTGAATTTCACTGTTTTCACATCAACCCGTAAGCACAGCGTTAATCCACAGTTCCTCATGGCTGTTCCAAGAGGTTTTCGCTACAAGATCACATCTGACTCAGGGGGTCTTCAGGGGGATCTGGCTTTCAACTGAGGGAACCTAGGCCACCCCTTCCGTAGCTAAAGGTAGCAGTGACATTTGTCATATTAATACATAACAATAAGTCATACAGTGTCAGAAACCATATAAGCAAGTCTATTAGGGATTACATAACAGCCTGTTTTGAGGTGTGTTGGTTTAGATCAGCAGCCTGCGGCTCTTTTCCTGCCCTGTCGTGGCTCCACAGCTGAATCAGATCAGTAGGTAATAATAAAATAATCCTCCTCTACAGTAAAATAAAGCTCTGCTGATCCTTCAACACAGTTTAACAGTAAATGGTCTTAAACGCTGGAGTTAATGTAGAACTGCTGATTCACCCTTTAACCCTGAAGATCAGCGCAGACGGCTGGTCACCATAGCAACACAGATGACAGTCTCGCCCAGCTAGTAGCTACGAAACGGCAAAGAGAGAGATTTAAGACGGACATCGATAATAGTTGAAGCTGTTACAGCTGAAAAGGGTGGGCTGACATCATATTAAACCCTATGGATTAAGAATGGGATGCCACTTACGTGTGAAGTTCATATGCGTGTGAAGCCAGATGAGCTAATACTTTTGGCAGTATAGTGTAGATAGGATAAGGGTGGAAAGTGTAACTGCTCTGCTTGTCTGTCACTGTAAAGTGTGTCTGTCTGTGTGCGACAGTGATTTCCATCATGGTTCTAAATCAGACATTGTGCCAAGGCTCTTCAGACGCTCTTCACAGACTGGCCTTGATGTTCCTGTGCGTTCATAATCCTCCACAATGAGGCGCGAGTTGATTTTGCCACAGACGTTTGGATAATGTGAATTAATTGAATGGATGACGAGGCGCTGCACGTGCCGTTCGCTGAGAGTCAGTCACGTAAGCAAAGGGCACAGCGGCAGCGTCTCCCCATTGACTAAAGCATGATTTCATGTAATTTTGTCTTCGTACACATAAACACACCGAGTAAACGTTCTAGGCCCCCGTGGCAATTGTGCATTCATTAGAGGCGCTCCATTCTTTCCCTAATGCGCCCTGCAGCTCTACGCCACGCCTGAACTGGCACACATACGCACACACGCGTGCCTACATTAGGGCATAAATACTGCGCAAAACTCAGTGGCCAACGTTAATTTAATTTCCAGCCAGCATGGCCAGTGTGGTCTTTGTTCTTCCCGCTTAATGGGCCTCCTAACAACCACCTGGGAGACCTGATCGACCCCGGAACTGCCCAATCAGATAAACAGCGCTGAAAGCTTTGATCTCTGAGAGAGAGGAGATCAAGCTGCTTCAGATCTGAGAACATCCACAGCTGTTTCTGTCCATCCTTCCACTGTGAGAAGACCACTCAGTGCTGTGGGTCTGAAAGGACGTGTAGCTGATCAAGAAGAACCTCTCTGAGAAAAGGAGACGGGCACATCAAACAAAGAAGCTGGACGATGGACTGACCACCCCAGAGTCCAGACCTCAGCCCCACTGAATGGGTTTGATAATCAACCAGCTTCTCAGACTGAGCTTTGGAGGCGTGTCTGCAGGTTCTTTGAGGAGCTGGAAGTGAGGCTCTCTCTCTCTCTCTCTCTCTCTCTATATATATATATATATATATATATATATATATATATATATATATATATATATATATATACATATTCCTGTGCAAAAGTTTGGGCACCACAGTGAAATTCCATCACTTGTTGATGTTCTAAATGTAAATAAGTTACACGTCGTCAGACTCTGGTTCCCTTGACTTACACTAAGAATGACGTATGTCTTTCTTCTGTAAAGTTGTATCACCATTTTGGCGATACACGGGCTTGTTGTGACACCAGCGAGATGACCACACACCAGTGCCCAAAGCAGGTCCATAAAGACGCGGATGAGCCAGTTTGGTGTGGAAGAACTTGACTGGCCTGCACAGAGTCCTGACCTCAACCCCATAGAACACCTTTGGGATGAATTAGAGTGGAGACTGTGAGCCAGGCCTTCTCGACCAACATCAGTGTCTGACCTCACAAATGTGCTTCTGGAAGAACGGTCAAAAATTCCCATAAACACTCCTACCCCTTGTGGAAAGCCTTCCCAGAAGAGCTGAAGCTGTTATAGCTGCAAAGGGTGGGCCGACATCATATTAAACCCTATGGATTAAGAATGGGACGTCACTCAAGCTCATATGCGTGTGAAGCCAGACGACCGAATACTTTTGGCGATATAGTGTATATGTATATATGTAAATACAGCAAGAATTCCATATTTAATTACTGCCTCCGTTCTTCGTAGCCGAGGCTGCGGTCAGCATCATGATCAGTGATGATGAGCCGAGTGCTTCAGGTGCTGCGACGGGGCATGTTCTGCGCTGCACGTCTGCTCGTATGTTCATCCTGCTGTGAGCTCAGAGGCTCAAACACACACAATCGGGCATCTTATCTCTCGTGGTCAGTACATGTGTAAGGTGTGGCACATGGGTTGCATACAGATGGAGCAGTAAAAGTGCCTGGGGCTGTTACACTCCTGCTGCACTGCACACTAACCAACCTGGTGCCTTTGAAGCATTTGGATCCTTTGAAGTCTTGAGTTCTGTAGTTGCTGAACTACTCTGAACCTTTACGTACAAGAGTCTCCCATCGAGTCACCGACTGACCGACTGACTGACTGATCTGTCTTCAGATGTGCTTCTAGGTGGCGCTGTTATGGCTTTGCTTTTGATTTTGCCTTTTTAGATCACATGTAAATCTGCTCACCATCTCAGTGACTGGTGTCTTTTTTCAGCACATCACCTGCATGACGCTGTGCTCGGAGTAAAACCTTCATTATCTTCATTTTTGTCGTATTTCAGTTTTTGACATAATTTGAAAATGCATACTGTCCTGTACACTGTGTGCAAATCTCCAGACGAATGGACCAAAGGAAACGGCCAAAAATGACCTGGAAACACGTCTGGTTCCATTGACTTACATTAAAAGTAAAGTAGGTTTTTTCCTTCTCCTGTAAAGTTCTCAATTTGGAGATACGAGGTTTTGATCCGACAACAGCGACAACCTGACGATTAGTTTTTCAGTGGTAATGGATTGGTTGCAGTAATGCTACCCAATCAGCTCTTGGGAGTAGTATTGCTGGCCAATCAGCAGTCATAATGAAACATCTCTTGTTCCACTTAAACCATTCTTACATTACCGTGGTGATTATGGACTTTAGTACGTTTTTAAGGCTACGTTCACATTACCCGACTGAAGTGGCACAAATCTGATCTTTACCCTAATGTGACTCAGATCTGATGTTTTCAGGGCTGCGTGGACACAAATCTGATCTTTTACCCTAATGAGACTCGGATCTGATGTTTTCTTTTCAAATCCCAGCTGAACCACTTTCATATGGGTTCCTAGATCAGATGCATATCTGATTCGTGGCCGTGCAACCTCAATGTGAATTAATGTGCTTTCATTTCCACTGCGCTGCGAAAATTTCAAATTTCCAGTTGAAAAATAATTTAAAACATATTTAAGGCAATATATTTATCTTAAATAACATATATAAAAAACATATTTAAGGCCCACAAGACCTCACTCCACATGCCCAGATGTCCAGTTCTGGTGGACAGAAACCTCTGAATGATGAAAGCTTTTAGTTCTGTTCATCTGATGAGTACAGCTTTGTTGTCTACCAGGTCTTCCAGGTGGTTGCTAGGAATCCTATTTTCTCTGAATCTTTTGAATATTATTCTGAATTCCAGTTTGAGAAACTCCTGTTTCAAGACTTTGCCCTTCCTTCTGCAAGTGGATTTTCTTCTATCGAATCTCCTCAGAAATATCCCCTGAAAAATGAGTAACGCTGACTTAATGGCCGTTTCGACTGGTAAATAAACGAATAAATGGATGGTTTCTCACTGTCACACAGTACACAGTAAGTGTTTCCCACCAAAGCAGCACTTACTGCGATGCTCTGCTAGAGGTGCGTTAAGAACTGCAGCTGCTTTTGCGTGGGTAGGATTCTGAATTGAGGGTTAATGTTTTTTCTCTTTCTCTTCTCCGTTTCTCCTTCCTCACAGGCAATATCTTCGTAGTGAGCCTAGCTGTGGCTGACCTGGTGGTGGCGCTCTACCCGTATCCTCTAGTGCTGACGGCCATCTTCCACCGGGGCTGGAACCTGGGCTCGACGCACTGCCAGATCAGCGGCTTCCTGATGGGCGTCAGCGTGGTGGGATCCATCTTCAACATCACTGGCATCGCCGTCAACCGCTACTGCTACATCTGCCACAGCCTCAAGTACGACAAGCTGTTCAGCGACAAGAACTCTGCGTGCTACGTTCTCCTGATCTGGGCGCTGACCGTGCTGGCCATAATCCCCAACCTGTTTGTGGGGTCACTGCAGTACGACGCCCGTGTCTACTCGTGCACGTTCGAGCAGTCGGCCAGCTCGGCCTACACCATCGCCGTGGTCTTCTTCCACTTCATCCTGCCCATCATGGTGGTCACCTACTGCTACCTACGCATCTGGGTGCTGGTCATACAAGTGAGGCGGCGGGTCAAGCCGGATAACAGGCCCAAGCTGACGCCGCACGACGTGCGCAACTTCGTCACCATGTTCGTGGTCTTCGTGTTGTTCGCTGTGTGTTGGGCGCCGCTGAACTTCATTGGCCTGGCGGTTGCCGTGGCGCCCGAGCGCTTAGCGCCGCTCATCCCCGAGTGGCTGTTCGTGGCCAGCTACTTCATGGCGTACTTCAACAGCTGCCTCAACGCCATCGTGTATGGCGTGCTTAACCAGAACTTCCGCCGCGAGTACAAGCGCATTGTGGTGTCCGTGTGCACCGCCCGGATCTTCTTCCCCGAGAGTTCCAACGAGGCACAGGAGAGGCTCAAGAGTAAGCCATCCCCACTGATGACCAATAACAACCAGGTCAAAGTGGACTCTGTGTGAGGCACCCTAGGCTGGCTTTATGTGGTGAAACTCTCACACCACTGGTTGCAGCTCAACCCGCTCACATTGGCCAACACAGGGCACATTTTCTCGACGTATGCAACACAGTATATCATCTTTCTGTGATTTGTTAAGTTGGAACAAACAGAAAATAATCGAATACTGTGAGTTTTATTTTTTATTATTATTATTTTTAATGTACTGCTCTGTACTAAAACCAATTGAACAGTATTCTTTACATGCTCTTTAAATGAAACATGCAGGTAGTATTCTTTAAGTACTGATGTCCATGATATGCTCAGAAAATGATATTGGGGCATGACGTGATAAAGTTTATGATAACAGTAAATATCACCAAATTTCCTACGCCTGCATTGTTCCACTAGATTAGTAGCTTTCAGCAAGCAAGCAAAATTTATTTCTATAGCGCTTCTTACAACAGGTCACAAAGCAGCTTTACAGAACGAACAGTATTACAGAGAGAAGAGAAAAGAAAAGAAAAGCCAGGTCCGAGCCCCCATGAGCGGCGGCAACGGTGGCAAAGAAAAACTCCCTAAAAGAGGAAGAAACCTTGAGAGGAACCAAGACTCAGAAGGGGAACCCGTCCTCCTCTGGTCGACACCGGATAAACATTATTAGTATGAAGTTTTATAGTAAAGTGGGAAAGAAAAGATCTGAGGGTGAGGAGCATCTGAGGGTGAGGAGCATCTGAGGGTGAGGACTGCACAGCGCTGTAAAGCAGAAGCTCAGTGGTGGTAAAGCCGGTCCAGATTTTAGTCACTTCGATACATTTTATACAGTTTTGGCTCCATGAAATCATCTGAAACGTTCTTTACACTTTGTTAATGTTAAAAACTCATATTTTCAAAGTAGTTACTGGAGAAGGACGCAACAGTCTTACTGTTACAGTAACAGTTACGATGTAACGGCGAGTATTTGCATCAAACTGCTGTCCCATTTTCACGGCATAAAATCATCGGAAACTTTCTGTTTTTGTTGTTCAGCTGTTATTTACATTTTGTCAAGGTGATAAGAAAACATCTAAAAACCCCAAATCTTACTTTGTAGGAAGTTACAAAGTAACAGTGACCATTTGGAACAAGCAGTTGTTTAAATAATGTTAGCTCGCTAAATAACTGGTGATTATCGTGTTGCACTTTGCTCAGTTGATTCGCTGAATATGTAGCAATTTTTACCTCGTTTCCTCTAAATGGTAACTCACATCTTGACTAATATGATTTTTACCAATTCATTTTGGATCATTTGCATGAATTTTATTACATTTTTCACAAGTAAAAAGTAAAACGTGACTCCGTTGGAGATGGTTTTGTGTAACGGTGCCGATACCGTACCATCCTGGTTATTTACAGTGTTTATAAGGGACAAAAACAATAATCTTACCGTTAAAATTGAAGTGATGCAGTTTAATTAAAGACTGACATCAGCTGGCGAACTAGCCAAAAATATACGGAGAAAGGCTGTAAAAGTCTCGCAGCAGAGGCGCCAGACAAATCCCAGTCATTAAAAGTATTCTCACTGACGGTAAACATCTGTAAAATTAGTCCAATGTCTGTGAAATAAAGGTATAATCTGCTTTAAAAATGGATGCTGTTAAATTTTATAGCTCTTTTTTTGCAGTGTAGTCAAGCGAGTGGCATGCTGAGCAGCAGGTGAGCAGTTTTAATGCGTTAAGCTTGAATTTGTTTGTTGTTTTGCTGGTTGACAAAATTAAAAACATCAACACGGAGGACCTCCTTCTAAACGAAGGGTACCTGATTACTTTCCTTTCCCGCGGTGCATTGTTTGAAATCAGCCAGTGGAAGTGATTCGGTTTGGCCTGATCATGTGACTCACTGTCAGCGTTTTGATTGGCTGGTTTCAGGATGCTTTACAATGAGCAGCCCAAGCAGCTTTAGCCTCATAAACGTTTCACCACATGAAGTCAGCCTTCAGCTGCTTTGGGAGAACTGAAGGTGCTGTGACTGAACAAAACACTGTCTCGCTGCCGAGCGAAGCTGACCGAAGAACACGTTACCAAAAACCACGAACACGGATACAAAGCAACTTCTCATCCGAAGCTGTGGATCTTTTTGCCTCTACACAATCAAAAGCGCACAGGGGAAAATGTATCGTTCCTTTATTACGACGCACTTTCATGTGTTTTATTTTTTTCATGATTCGTTGTTTTCTATTGTTTTCAATGTTTACAGTGGGAAGAGAAAAGAAACCACATGAGACTCTATACGTATTTATTTTCTATGAATCTTCTCTATATAAACAGACCGAAGAGTATGAACACGCATATATATATAAATATATATATATAAATATATACTTCTATAAACTTGCTTTCCTCTTCATTTCATGGTTCTACGATGGACAAACAGGACTTTGATCTTTTATCAGTACAACGCCGGGAATGAATGCCAGCTAATTTTTACGATGCCTGGTCACAGACGTTTACCAAACCGTTGGCCATAAAAAGGAACAACCAAACGTTTCACTGTTTTCAAATCGACCTCAGTCCGACGGGCCTGTTCGCTCTCGCCTCGTCAAGCAAGCAATACGTGTGGAGCGCTGCTGACCCCCCCGAAGGAGTCTTCTCAGCACAATACCTGGGTGAAATATCTGTCCGTCTGTCTGTCTCTCTCTCTCGCTCTTTCCTTCTCCTCCCTCGTCTTTCCACCCTTCTTTTGTCCGCTCCGGCTTTCCTCTGGTTCCCTTCTCACTTTTTAAAGCTGTCCTTTTCTCCCTGTCCATCTCTTTCTCTCCGCCTTTTGTATGCATGGATCTACCGATGAATCCATATGCAAATTGGAGCATAAATAATAAAAGATGTTTGAGGATCAAAGAGTGCCGGCTGATTTACTGCCACTGTGTTTTATGCATTCAAATGCTCCTTCGTTTCTCTCCCTGCCAGCGAGAATGTGACACCAAACTGTCATGGGAGGGTTTTAAACCTGAGCGGTAACGCTGAGCTCTCCGAGCAAACGTTTGGATCGTTTTTCATTTGAGCTCCATTCCGGGCTGGACGAGTGACAGCCCGGCTAATTCAGCCACGGTTTGTTGTGGCGAAGCCACTTCAGTGAATAAAGTCATCTAAACTGAAGGGCCAGTTCACCAAGACAGTGTTAATGTGGCTGCCTGACGTACCAGGATTGGCTGATATTTACTGGAATTCAGTTTTCCGGCTACGTGTGCAACGCTTCCTGTGCCCTAGAGCCGCATTATACTTCACTTTGATTGTGGCCAAAGAGCTTTTTTACTTTACTGGTCTCCAGGTCAGGAAGTAACAATAGCTGTGATGGTGTTACATAATCAAAAGAACGGTGACGGTAATCCGTTCCAGTTACAGTGAAACAGACAGTAATTAGATCACAGGTACAGTAGAACAGCATGGTGATTACCAGCAGGACTGCATTCAAACGCACAATTCAGCACAATTTGCCCTTTTAATGAGGAAAATGTCACATGAGTCACGTGGATTTAAAGAGTTTTTAATTGGCCGGGGAGGCGGGGGTGATGGGGAGGGGTTAGGGGAGGGGGCTGTACTGCTGCCAGAGAGGACTCTGAAGACCTTCCCCGTCCAGCGTCAGTTTTATTCAGCCAGTCTGTTGAATTTTTAAATATTTTTATGAAGTGTTTTATTTTTAATGTCAGAACTGAAATCCACAGCATTTTCCTGGAGATGTTTGAATGAAGTGATTAAACTGGATTTCCACACCGCCAGATTCTATAGCAGCAGACTCATCTGATCTGATCTGACCTGATCTGATCTATTCTGATCTGACCTGATCTGATCTATTCTGACCTGATCTGATCTGATCTATTCTGACCTGATCTGATCTTATCTATTCTGATCTGATCTGACCTGATCTGATCTATTCTGATCTGACCTGATCTATTCTGATCTGACCTGATCTATTCTGACCTGATCTGATCTGATCTGACCTGATCTTATCTATTCTGATCTGATCTGACCTGATCTGATCTATTCTGATCTGACCTGATCTATTCTGACCTGATCTGATCTATTCTGACCAAACTCACTGTAGTAAAGACCCCTCGGCTGAAGGGACGGTCAACTAAAACTGCGCAAGAGCGGCTAATACAGCATGGAGAACAGCTAGCATTGCATACTTACCATTCTAGCTAGCAGCATTAGCTGTATAGCCATGACTCCGTCTTCAGTAATAACAGCCCCTGAGCTAAAGGCTTTAGAGCGTGTCAGTGGCCATCAGTGCACAGAAGCTAGCATGACATGGGTGACGGTCTGACTAGCAGCATTAGCTTTAACGTACCGATATCCATTAGCATAATTTAACTGGCAAGGCCACTTCAGTGACTTCAGTTGAAGGGAAGTGCTTCATCAAAACAGCGCTAACGTGGCTAAAAGTGCCTGGAAGCCAGTTAGCAGTGCATAGTTACCGTTCTAACGGTGCGTAAAGGCCTCAGCCCGGCCGAGTTGGACACGGTGGGCTGACCACAGGTCAATAAGACCCTTTAAAAAGAGGCGGTGATGTGGGGAACGATGCATGGAAACTAGCGAGCATTCCTAATTAGCATTTCAACCATTTTAACGAGCAGCATTAGCTTTAGCTCACCGTTAGCCGTGCCGGCGTTGCTTGGTTTCCTCCACGTCTTCGGAATGCCGTTATTGGTTGGAGTGTCGGAGACGGCAGAGACGGCCAGGTCCCACGGATGGACTGCACGGGTTCTAAACGTCACCTGTGCTGTTGGTTGGGAGCGCAAGAGCTCACGGCTCAGTGGAGGAAAACCAGGGCTATACCGGGTATTAGCATTAGCAGAGCTTATGCAATCAACGAGGCTGAACGCCCACGACCTCGGCTGTTCGGTCGAATAAAGCCTTCGTGGTCCGTTCCCTGTTTAATCCATTTCCCTGATCTCCAGCAGCGGGCGGGCGGGCAGGCGGGCAGGCGGGCGGGCGGGCGGGCGAATGAATGACTGAAAGCAGGAAAACGGATTTATACTCTACTCACGCAGACTGATGCGCTAATCTGGGCCTTGCTGTTACTCTAACGACTCCCTGCTCCACAAGATTCACAGCAACAGATAAAAAAGAAGTCCAGAACTGTAATTCATGACACCGCTGCAGGGATTTGTTGCAGGGAATATACGGGAGGACGTGCCTTTATTCCTAAACTCGGATGCAATTGCAATGAAGAACAGAATCTGATCAAAGAATTGCGTAGTCAGAGTTACTAATCAGCGACTGATCGTAGAACCGGGCACCAGAGCGTGACCAAAACACGGGAAGTGGAAAGCTCTTTCTCAGTAGAAGGTATGAAATGCAATGCAAAGTTAGGAAGCTTGCACAGTCGCTCAACCGGGAAGGTGCATTTACATTTAGCTGACCTTTAGCCTTGGTGACCATAGGAAAGGAGGGGCTCAGGTTAAGCGGCAGGTCAGCAGGGACAAATCCCTTGACCTCTTCAATCAAAGCTTAGTTCTAAATATAATCGGTAGGACTGTGTACGCAGCGGTGTGCAAATATTTGGGCAGCCCTGGCCAAATAACACATTTAGTTGATTCCGGCTTCCAGAATTTGCTGAGAATTAGTGGAATCCATTCTTCCTTCGACCCGTGCGATGTTTCCTGTGTGACTGGCCACCACACAACCCCAGAGCAGAATAGATCCACCCTGTTTCCAACGGTCGACAAGGTGTTCTCGTCATTAAATGCTGCTCCCTTTTTCTGCGGTCTTTGGTAATTGTGGCACAAGCTTAGTTCGCTTGCTGTTTTGTGGGCTTCAGATGTTGAGGTTCCAGTTAAGGTTTCCTTCTGATGACCCTTCCGTGCAGATCATGGTGCACCACCACTCCTGTGTTAGCTAGACCATATTTTAGGTTCTTGCCGTCATGTGGGGGTTTTGCTTTGCCTTTCTGGTCAGTTCTTGTCGTGACCTCCACAGTTCCCCTTAACTGTCATTTCTAATTGACGTTCAGCCAGTAAAAATCAGTTCATGTGTGCAGACGATTCTTGACCTACCTAAACCAGTCCTAACGAGTCAATTACAGCCTAACGACTTAAGGTAGTAAGTTCTGAGAAACTGCTAATGAAGCCGCTGTGTCTGCTGCAACAACAGACCCTAAAGCAACTTCATGCCTGGTTTTAAAAGACGGAAATAGAAGCAAAACTGGCTAATGTCGGTACATCGCGTGGAATATGTCATTAGTCACACGCGCAGTATCGCCATCCACTTTTTGCCCAATCATGTTTTGCCCCATCCTCCCTCAAACGCATATGCATGAGGCCAAGAAGCGCATTCTGCATGTTTCCATGCACACGGCCCAGAAACTGCACGCTTAGGCTCATGCCCCAGTTTTGCGCATGACACGCAAGCAGAAGGCGTCTGATTTGAGCCTGAAACGGCCACAAAAGCTCAGGACCCCAGGTCTGTTTTAAGGCAAATGCCTGATGTTTTAACAGACACTTCATATTTATATGCAGTAGCTGCTGGCAAGGCTCCTCTGAGCAGGGTCAGTTTCCTGCTTTGGCTGGTGATTCTCAAATTAGAAAATCAGGTTTCAGCAAATGTGTCAGTCTTTTGAGACTCAGCTGGTCTTTTGCTTTTCTCCTCAAAGACATTTCCCTCTCTTAAGCAATAATGAACTGTTTGCATACATTTTTACCCAACAGTGAGCCTTTAAAGCCCCAGTCGGACACAACACACGTAAAGCCAAGCAGTGGAGTGAACAGATCATGTCCCGGGAACAGGCTCCAGACTTGCTCCAGAGTTCTTAAGAAATGCATTGATTTCATGTGAAATGGTTGATTGTAGAGACTCAGACATCTTTACAGTGGTGGTGATGGGAACCAGGCGTCGCCATGACGACAACACAGACATAGACACTTTATTTACCATCCAGAACCACCAGAGAACCTACACGAGTCTTTTGAGCTTATACGGAATGTTGATGATGGAAAACAGTGGAAAATCTGGAATAATGAGTTTTCTTTCAGGACTATTTTGCCACACAGCGCCCTGCATGTCTCCCTCCACCATGAATCGTTAAAAAAAAAAAAACATTTTAGGCCAAAATTTAATTTTATTTTGTTTAATAACTTCTAGTCGACCCACAGTGTCGGAAAAACAGGATAACATAAACACTCAAAGGTTTTAAGGTCAAACTACGTACCCTAAGTATGTTTTTCCCAGATGAGAGGTACGTATTTGTACCTTTTCCTAAAAGAGCAGTATAATAAAAGCCCGGACTGAAGAACATCTTCCAGGGCACTGAATAGTAATGGTTAAATGCTGAGAGGAACGTCCAGAAACTGAACTGAACGGCACAAACTTCACTTTTCATGATTTCTCTCGTGGAATATACAGTGACCAGTAATGCATATGTGAACAGGCAAACCCTTCAGGGTGCTAGCACGCCATCTAAAAAGCAGTGTGTGTAATAACTATGTAATTATTACATAGTTATTAGTTATTTCTACACAGAAACATTTAATGAAACATGTAATCACGTTGTAACTACGAATGATGTGCTCATTGATACAGTCAATGATCCAGTTGATCCTGTTACAGTTCACCCTTTACACATGTGTAAAAATCTCAGGCTTATTTTATAAAAAGGCTTATTATTCATTAAATATAGGGGCTTCAGTGCAAACTAATGCAGCTATTCTCAGTTTATAAAGTCTGTAATAAGACCTTGGGGCTGATGAGGAGCCCAAGGCTTGGTGAGGGGTTAAACATAAACTGCACCACTATAATCCATCTGTGACACTGGACCTTCCCAGAAACAAAGCCGGGATGTGAAGGTAACATCATGTAGCTGGAAGGCTTCAGCTGTTCAGACTGTGCTGATCATCCGAGTGTGCAGAAATCTTTACTTCTCCATTGAAGCATAAAACGCTTCGCCTGTTCGGTTTGATGTGGTGAACATCTGAGCGGGGTAGCGGGGATGAGCCGGAGGATCGATCCCGAGCGCGTGCAGACGGGCTTTCACAAAGACACAAGGCTGCTCCGGTCATTAAGAGCCGTGCGGAGAAACTGAAGGTGCTGTAAAATCAATTCCCCGAAGGTGCAGGTAACCAGCGCACTGACACCTGGAACTACTCTTCTGACATTTGGCTCTAAAGAGCCGTCAGCTCCAGATCTGGAACCCAGGAGGTTCACCTGATTCAGCCCAACAGCTAATTATGCGAGTCCTCAAGCGCTCAGTCAGGTGTTCAGAGAATACCATGCCTGGCTGGCCTTCTGGGGTCTGAGCAGTGTCACCAACTGGTCCAGGATCTAGTAGATCAGTTAACATGGAAACCATGGACCACAGTACAT
Source organism: Pygocentrus nattereri (assembly GCF_015220715.1). Classification (NCBI taxonomy): domain Eukaryota; kingdom Metazoa; phylum Chordata; class Actinopteri; order Characiformes; family Serrasalmidae; genus Pygocentrus; species Pygocentrus nattereri. The sequence goes on along the minus strand of NC_051232.1, from coordinate 561,899 downwards.
TCAGCAGGGGTTCTTTGGAGTGAAGAACCACTTTATCTCCATCTTTACAATGAGTTCCACAAAGAGTCATTTCTACAATGACTGTATTATGAGTTATGAGTGTAAATAACTTTTTAAAGAGAAGAACCATTGAGGAACCTTCATATTTGAGAATGTAAAGGTTCTGTAAGTAAAGTAAAGGTTCTATATTTAATGTACAGGTTCTAAAAACGCTCATATTCAAAAGTATCATGGAGAGTTGAGCTGGTTGGCACCTAATGTAAAGGTTTTATTCCAACAAACATGTTTTTCTAAAAGCCTGAATCAAAGACAAGAACCAGTGTGGAATCTTCATGAATGAGCATGTAAATGTAAGATAATTTAGAGGTTCTAAAACCCCTCATTCAAAAATGTAATGGAGAGTGGGGCTGATTGGCACCTAAAGGTTCTATTCTAAACCCCTGAATCAAAGCCAAAAACCAATGTGGAACCTTGATGAATAAGAATGTAAAGGTAACATAATTTAGAGGTTTAGAGGAAGTGTCAGCTGGAGGGGTGTAAAGCACTGCCACTGGACTCTGGAGCAGTGGAACCATGTCCTCTGGAGTGATGAACCACCATTTGGTTTGATGGATGTCAGGAGAACATTACCTACCGGAATGCAGAGCCAGCAGTAGAGTTTGGTGGAGGAGCGATAAACAGTAGAGTTTGGTGGAGGAGGGATAAACAGTAGACTGGTGGAGGAGGCATAAACAGTAGAGCTTGTTGGAGGAGGGATAAACAGTAGAGTTTGGTGGAGGAGGGATAAACAGTAGACTTTGGTGGAGGAGGCATAAACAGTAGAGACTGGTGGAGGAGGGGATAAACAGTAGACTTTGGTGGAGGAGGCATAAACAGTAGAGCTTGTTGGAGGAGGGATAAACAGTAGAGTTTGGTGGAGGAGGGATAAACAGTAGACTTTGGTGGAGGAGGCATAAACAGTAGAGTTTTTTGGAGGAGGGATAAACAGTAGACTTTGGTGGAGGAGGGATAAACAGTAGAGCTTGTTGCATGAGGGATAAACAGTAGAGTTTGGTGGAGGAGGCATAAACAGTAGAGTTTGGTGGAGGAGGGATAAACAGTAGAGTTTGGTGGAGGAGGGATAAACAGTAGAGTTTGGTGGAGGAGGGATAAACAGTAAAGCTTGTTGCATGAGGGATAAACAGTAGAGTTTGGTGGAGGAGGCATAAACAGTAGAGTTTGGTGGAGGAGGGATAAACAGTAGGAGGGATGATGGACTGGGCTGTTTTTCAGGGTTTGGGCTCTCAGTTCCAGTGAAGGGTGATGTTGAAGCTACAGCACAAAGACATTTCACACAGTTAAGCTTCCAGCTTTGGGTCGGCAGTTTGGGGAAGAGCCTTTCCTGCTCCACCAGGACTGAGATCCTGAGCACAAAGCAGCTCCATAGAGACGTGGAGTGACCAGTTTGGTGTGGAGGAACTCCAGTGGCCCTCACAGAGTCCTGACCTCAACCCCACTGAACACCTTTAGGATGAACTGGGACAGAGATTGTGAGCCAGACCCTCTCGTCCAGCTTCAGTGTCTGACCTCACAAATGACCTTTAGACCGAATGGACACAAATTTCCACAGACAGACGCCAAAATCTTGTAGGAAGCTTCTAGAAGAGCGGAGGCGGTTAGAGCTGCAAAAGGGGTCCATCTGTGTTAACATCCATGGTTGTGAAATGGGACATGAAACACGCTCATATACTAGGTGAGATAGACAGTTGTCCGCAAACTTTTGGCCACACGGTGTACATTAATGCTAGAATTTGATTGGTCCCGACTGTCTGTTACTGTAACACTGTATATACAGCTAAGCTGTGGATGAACTGGATGAAAAATGCAAATAAATACAAATCATCACTCACAGTTTCAGCAGCGCTGACTGGATGGGGTGATCTGCACGAGGGGCCAGCATTACGACCACAGTTCATTCTCTCTCTCCCTGTGTCGCTCTCTCTCTCTCTCTCTCTCTCTCTCTCCCTCTCTCTCTCCCTCCCTGTGTCTCTCTCTGTCTCTCCCTCTCATTCCGGCCCTCTGTGCACCTCCGCCTCAAATCTCTCATTTCTGTTATCCTTTCCCTGGATGGGATGTGATGGAAGTGCATTACTCACACACACCACCTCCCAGCAGCCGACCATGTAACCCCCCCCAACACACACACACACACACACACCCCATCTCCCAGTAGCCGACCATGTAAACACCCCCCCACCAGACACGCACACACACACACACACACACACTCTCTGAGATGAGGATGGATGGCAGCCTACAAAAATGCATCCGACTAGAAGATTAGAGAGAGTGAAGAAAAAATGGAGAGACGAGCGAAGGAGGGGTGAACAGTAAAGAGAGCTGGAGAGAAAGAGAGTGATAGGAAAAGGTGGAAGAAGAGAAGAGAAGAGGATGATCTGAAGTGGATTAAAGTTATGGGTCGTGTTGTACAGATTATTTTCATTTATGGAAATTAAAAAAAAAAAAAAAAAAAAAAATTCAAAAGTGCAAACTCAAAACTGGCAAATCAGAATGTGACTGAGTTAATATGTAAATACACATTAACAGCTATGCAACTACACATTAATTACATGATAATACATGTGTTACAGCAAAATAACACTTCTAAAGGTTAAATATCAGATTGTTTTGGGAGCAAGAATTACATTGAGCATAAAACATTTATAACTGTACTGTTAGCAACTACTTACAGTTAGTATTCAACTACAATCATACAGTTAGTTAACAAGAGTTATCAGATGAACACACTCTCTCACACACACACACACACACACACACACACACACACACAGTGCTTTATATCGTTAGTATTCCAGCAACAACTGCTAATAACAAACCTTGTGAATATTCATCAGCCAAACTCGAGGGAGGGGCCAGAACTGGGTTACAATTCGCCCGTCTAAACAACCATTTGCATATTCATAAATACTGCATCCCTGGCCTGGAACTCCAAGCTGCATCTGCAGGACTGATAGAGGCGCGTGTATTCCAGGGTCAGGAGATGCAGGAATTACCCATGCAGATGCACTAATTTCTGGATTTAACCCTCGGCTTTCTAGAAAAAAGGCAAATATTTAATAGGCATAACCAGCCGAGCGCAGACAGCTGACCATCCCTCACTGCAAAAATCAAATCAGCATCAGCTCATCTGGGCCGCGTCCGCCATGCAGATTAGACAGGGGTGCAGGTGCCTCGTCAATCACTGAGCGCCGACTGAGACGAAGGTTTCTTACGAGAAAAAAATGACGTGGAGGTATGAAAGATCAAACACGCTCGGAAATACGGAACCTGCTGGAGTGCCAATGAATCACGAGCACGGGTCATCAAACGGGTCATCAAACGGGTCATCAAACGGGTCATCATACATCCCTTTCTCTTTATGTCAGTAACATGGAGGATTAGCTGGCTAGTTAGCTGGTTAGGTAGATCTGGCTTAGCTGATATTGGTCATTACAGGCTAGCTGGTGTAGACTGTGTCCTCAGCTTGTCCTTGACTTTGATTTAGCTGAAAGCTGGAGAGATAAAGCTAAAGCAGTCTATATGTCCTTGTCCTATTTCCCCTGTGCAATGTCTTAATTATAGTCTTATTACAAAGCTGAAATGCTTTGTAGGCAGAAGCTTGATGGATGAGACACTATATTTCCAACAGTATACAGTCAACCAAACCACTGAGTTCAGGTGTTCCAGTCACTTCCATGGCCACAGGTGTATAAAGCCGAGCCCCTAGGCCTGCAGACTGCTTCTACAGACATTAGTGAAAGAATGGGTCGCTCTCAGGAGCTCAGTGAATTCCAGCGTGGTACCGTGATCGGACGCCACCTGTGCAGCAAGTCCAGTCGTGAAATTTCCTCACTACTAAATATTCCACAGTCCACTGTCAGTGGGATTATAACAAAGTGGAAGCGATTGGGAACGACAGCAGCTCAGCCACGAAGTGGTCGGCCACGTAAAATGACAGAGCGGTCAGCGGATGCTGAGGGGCATAGTGCGCAGAGGTCACTGACTTTCTGCAGAGTCCATCACTACAGACCTCCAAACTTCATGTGGCCTTCAGATCAGCTCAAGAACAGCGTAGAGAGCTTCATGGAATGGGTTTCCATGGCCGAGCAGCTGCATCCAAGCCTTACATCACCAAGCGCAATGCAAAGCGTGGAATGCAGTGGAGTAAAGCGCCGCCACTGGACTCTAGAGCAGTGGAGACGAGTTCTCTGGAGTGACCAATCACGCTTCTCCGTCTGGAAATCCGATGGACGAGTCTGGGTTTGGCGGTTGCTTCTCTGACTGCATTGTGCCTAGTGTAAAGTTTGGTGGAGGGGGGATCATGGTGTGGGGGTGTGTTTCAGGAGTTGGGCTCGGCCCCTTAGTTCCAGTGAAAGGAACTCTTAAAGCTTCAACACCAAGAGATTTTGGACAATTTTACGCTCCCAACTTTGTGGGAACAGTTTGGGGACAGCTCCCCTTCCTGTTCCAACATGACTGCACACCAGTGCACAAAGCAGGTCCATAAAGACGTGGATGAGCCAGTTTGGTGTGGAAGAACTTGACTGGCCTGCACAGAGTCCTGACCTCAACCCCATAGAACACCTTTGGGATGAATTAGAGCGGAGACTGTGAGCCAGGCCTTCTCGTCCAACATCAGTGTCTGACCTCACAAATGTGCTTCTGGAAGAACGGTCAGAAATTCCCATAAACACTCCTAACCCTTGTGGAAAGCCTTCCCAGAAGAGTTAAAGCTGTTATAGCTGCAAAGGGTGGGCCGACCTCATATTAAACCCTATGGATTAAGAATGGGATCTCACTCAAGTTCATATGTGTGTAAATCCAGACGACCGAATACTTTTGGCAGTAGAGTGTAGCTGAATCTTTGTTTAAGGCTCTGCTAATGTTATCTACTTAGCTGGCCTCAGTTTTAGCTCACGGGTCATTACAGGCTAATCAGAATACTCAGTGTCCTTATAGCTTGACCTTAGCTGCCAGCCTGACTGATACAATTGAAGATGTCTTGGTTTCTCACTTGCAAAGTTTTTGTGTTGAAGTGCTTTTTAGTCAGAAACACGTTAAAAAACTCTGATAAAGAATTTGCTAATGTTAAGTAGTCAGCTGGTCTATGATTTTAGCTAGAACTACCTAGCACGGACCACTGAAACCACCCTGTCCTCCACAGTGATGAAAGGCTAGGTTAGTATCAAGCCCCTGCTTTGGGAAACTTTCAGGTTTGGAATTTATATTTTCAACAATTCCAAATTACAGGAAGGTAGCATAAGTTTGAGAATCAGATCTTCCAAAACCGGAATGAGTTGACAAGGTAAGCCTGTAAAGTCACCATAGCCTCTGAAACCGTGGCGTTTGATGATGTTTTTAGCTAGTTTTGACTTGGAATCTGCTAAAATTGCTAGGTTAGCTTGCTAATTGTACTTCTCACTTGAAGGTGTGAACCCGTCCTGACCGCTAGCCGACCTCCGGTCTATAGACTAGGATATACAACCAAGCTAGCATTAGCATAGCAGTTGCTTCAGCCAGCAAACAGAATTGTGAATGTTCGGTCTCTATTCAGCTCAAAATGGACACACAAACGTTTCTGTGCCAGAGAAAAGAAGCGAAACTGAGGTGAAGTATCTAGTTTTGTCTTGTTGCTCCTCGTCTGAGACGTCGATTCTGGTCATTTCCGTCCTTTGACCATTCAAGCCTGTCCTTGATGATTTGAAGGCAAAGCTATAGCCGCTGTAAGATGGTCGGCTTTATAACAGTGCTGTTAACTGCCTGTACTGTTTCTGAATCAGCCGTCCTGCTATAAACACAGCACAGTCACCAGGAAACCCACAATATGGTGTGTTTCAGATGCTGATATGCAGGTCAACCAACATTATCATGCTGGGTGACCAGTTAAACCAACGCTTGACTGGAATTCATGCTGGTTGATGCTTGTATTTTGGCAGGACAGCTAACAGAGAACATCAAAACCACCAAAAATCCAAAGCAACCTTCAAGCCGGAGCTCTCCTAACTGGAAAAGGCTCATTCCAGAGGCCACTGGATACAGGTAGGCATTTTTAAACCAGATGTAGCATCAGCCAACATTTCACTGTTTTCCCAGAATGCTACTTTATCCTTACATGACGCAGAAGAATTAGTACATGCCTTCATTACGTCAAGGCTAGACTACTGTAATGCGCTACTGTCAGAATGTTCTAGCAGTAACTTAAATAAACTTCAGCTAGTTCAAAATGCTGCAGCCAGGGTCCTTACTAAAACTAGAAAATTTGACCATATTAGTCCAGTCCTATCAGCTCTTCACTGGCTTCCAGTCAAATTCCGCATAGACTATAAAATTCTCCTGTTAACGTATAAAGCCCTACATGGGCTCGCTCCTGAGTATCTGAGAGACCTTATCTCCTATTATGAACCACCACGATTACTTAGATCACAGGGTGCTGGCTTCCTAGTAGTTCCCAAAATTCAGAGAAGCTCTGCAGGAGGAAGAGCTTTCTCTTATAAAGCGCCCCAACTCTGGAATAATCTCCCCGATAATGTTCGGGACTCAGACACAGTCTCAATCTTTAAGTCTAGACTAAAAACTTACTTGTTTAGTTTAGCTTTTGGTAGTTAATGTTAATTCCCTTTAGATAAGGCTGCAGATCCAGGGGTTCATGGACATAGTGAATTGTGGGTAAACTGAGATGCTGGTGCTGCTGTCACTCACTACATGCAGTCACTCAGGTTTGTGGACGGTGGAGTGGGTGAATGCCAGTGTCTCAGGGAGCCTCCGTGTCTATGTTACCTTCTGGCTCTCTCCCTTTAGTTAGGCTGTCATATTCAGACCTGCCGGAGTCATTAGTCACACTCTGATAATTTTTTACATTTTCTGTTCTTCATAAATACAGTCTAAACTAATTCCTAAATCTTTCCTTCCTCCGAGTTACTGACTGTCCACCGGTCCGGCCCAATACTGATGGATGTCCCACCCTCAAGTCCCCCTGTCCCCCTGATTGACCAGACTGATGGAAGTTTCTGGAACGCAGCTTCTCCACTACAGATCACATCCAAATCTATATGAACTCTAATTGTTTCCACTGTTGATTATACACACCTGAATATATTAGAACTGCGTGGATGTAAAATTGACTTTTCAATGTTTAACTTATAAGTTGTCTGACCAGTGGTAGGATGGTCCCCCCTTTAGATGTGAGTCTTGGTCCTCCCGAGGTTTCTTCCTCCTCCAGCTCTGAGGGAGTTTTTCCTTGCCTCAGCGCTCACGGGGGTTCTGTATATTCTGTATATTCTGTATATTATGTTCAGTGTTTTGTCTGATTCTCTGTGCTGTGATTCCCATTTTTGTAAAGCTGCTTTGTGACAACATCAGTTGTAAAAAGCGCTATATAAATAAATTTGATTTGATTTGATTTGATTACTGTAAAGCATAACATGTTGTCAGTGCCACTGCAAGCCAACCTTTAATGATACCCAGACAACGTCGAACTGGAGCTGAGGCACACATGAAATACTGCTGCATACACACAGGTCAAGTTTGAATGCAGCCTGTTCATGTGGAGTCGCAGCGGACGCTTCCGCCTCCCAGCTCTGACCACACGGGACTGTCTCCCATTGACTACGGCTGCTAATAAGAGGGTCTGTTCACTCTGCACAGCTGCTACTAAAGGAATCAAAGGACTCTAAAAATAATGGCCCAAGGTCAGAGGTCAGGACAATGCAGTGGGCCAAAGAATCAATATCATGATGATGGTATTGGATCTTCTCTGCACTGCTAAGGCTGCTCCTCAGAGGTCTAGATATATTGACAGTATTGACAATTAGCACTTTCCACACAATGTCTCATCATCGCCCCATTGCTAAGACTTACACGCTTGAAAGGTAGATGAAGGCAGTGCTGGGAGTCTTGCCCAAAGAGTGCTATTGGTATAGAGTACTGTGTTTACCCAGGCTGAGCCCCAGTCTACAGGGTAGAAAGCAGAGGTGTTAACCACTACACTCTACCAACCGCTATATACCCACTACACTACACCAAACGCTATATACCCACTACACTACACCAACCGCTATATACCCACTACACTCTACCAACCGCTATATACCCACTACACTACACCAACCGCTATATACCCACTACACTATACCAACCGCTATATACCCACTACACTACACCAACCGCTATATACCCACTACACTATACCAACCGCTATATACCCACTACACTATACCAACCGCTATATACCCACTACACTATACCAACCGCTATATAGCCACTACACTATACCAACCACTATATACCCACTACACTACACCAACCGCTATATACCCACTACACTATACCAACCGCTATATACCCACTACACTATACCAACCGCTATATACCCACTACACTATACCAACCGCTATATACCCACTACACTACACCAACCGCTATATACCCACTACACTATACCAACTGCTATATACCCACTACACTACACCAACCGCTATATACCCACCACACTACACCAACCGCTATATACCCACCACACTACACCAACCGCTATATACCCACTACACTATACCAACCACTATATACTCACTACACTATACCAACCACTATATACCCACTACACTCTACCAACCACTATATACCCACTACACTAACCAACCACTATATACCCACTACACTAACCAACCACTATACACCCACTACACTACACCAACTACTATATACCCACTACACTAACCAACCACTATACACCCACTACACTAACCAACCACTATACACCCACTACACTATACCAACCACTATATACCCACTACACTCTACCAACCGCTATATACCCACTACACTCTACCAACTACTATATACCCACTAGACAATACCAACCACTATATACCCATTACACTACACCAACCGCTATATACCCACTACACTCTACCAACCACTATATACCCACTACACTACACCAACCGCTATATACCCACTATACTAAACCAACCGCTATATACCCACTACACTCTATCAACCACTATATACCCACTACACTCTACCAACCGCTATATACCCACTACACTCTACCAACCGCTATATACCCACTACACTCTACCAACCACTATATACCCATTACACTCTACCAACCACTATATACCCACTACACTCTACCAACCACTATATACCCACTACACTACACCAACCGCTATATACCCACTACACTACACCAACCGCTATATACCCACTACACTATACCAACCGCTATATACCCACTACACTATACCAACCGCTATATACCCACTACACTATACCAACCGCTATATACCCACTACACTACACCAACCGCTATATACCCACTACACTATACCAACCGCTATATACCCACTACACTATACCAACCGCTATATACCCACTACACTATACCAACCGCTATATACCCACTACATTACACCAACCGCTATATACCCACTACACTCTACCAACCACTATATACCCACTACACTACACCAACCACTATATACCCACTACACTATACCCACTACACTATACCAACCACTATATACCCACTACACTCTACCAACCACTATATACCCACTACACTACACCAATCGCTATATACCCACTACACTCTACCAACCGCTATATACCCACTACACTACACCAACCACTATATACCCACTACACTATACCCACTACACTGTACCAACCACTATATACCCACTACACTATACCAACCACTATATACCCACTACACCATACCAACCACTATACCTACTACACTATATCCACTACACTGTACCAACCACTATATACCCACTACACTATACCAACCATTATATACCCACTACACTATACCCACTACAATATACCAACCACTATATACCCACTACACTATACCAACCACTATATACCCACTACACTATACCAACCACTATATGCCCACTACACTATACCAACCACTATATGCCCACTATGCTATGCTTCCAAGAAGACAACCATAAGCCCTACTTCCATTAATCACACAAGGTCCATGTATTTAGGTAACGTTAGGTAGCTATATGTCATTATTTTATCATCTGTTTGTGCTGATATTTCAGTTAACTGCAGTCTCTTATTAGCTGAGCTTATCCTGATAGCAGGACTGTAGGATAGTTAGCTAAGTGTGGCCAAGTTAGCAGCTTCAACAACTGAGCACGTTGGATTTTTCAGTGTTTAGTGTGTCCAATCTGCCTCTCTTCCAGCTTCCACTCTTTTCAGGAGACTCAGTTTCAGTTCCTCAAAGAATCTGCCGACACGCCTCCAAAGCTCAGTCCTAGAAGCTGGTTGATCATTTTCTGAAGTAATCAAACCCATTCAGTGATGTCAAAATATTAATATTATAAACAACCTCAGCTACACACGCATGCTTTCCTTCATGAGGAGCAGCTCAGTTTGGTAAATTACCCAAAGTGTTTACCACCAAGCACTTAAAAAGGACCCTATACTGATACTGGGTAGTTCCTCCCTTTGCTCTCAAAACAGCCTCACTTCTTCACAGCATTGATTCTACAAGATGTTGGAGATTTTGGTCCACATTAACATGATCACATCTTGCATCCCTGCAGATTTTTCAGCAGCATTTTCATGCTGTGAATCTTCTGCTATACCACATTCCAGAGAAGTTTTACTGGATTTAGATCCAGCACCTGGGAAGAACACTGAAGCACACTGACCTCACCATCATGTCCATGAAACCAGTTTGAGATACAGATACTGTTTTGTGACATGGTGCATTATTATGCTGGAAGTTGACTTTAGAAGACAGTAAACTGCAGTGATGAAGGGATGAACATGGTCAACATTCCTCAAACAGGCTGTGGTAATCAAGCGATGACAGTTTGGTATTAATAAACCCAAAGTGTGTTGCAAAAACACCCCCCATTACACCACCTCCATCAGCCTGGACTGCTGACACAAGGCAGGTTGAGTCCAGAGATTCATGCTTTTGATGCCAAATTCTGACCCCACCATCTGTGAGCCTCAGCAGAAATCCAGATCCATCAGACCAGGCAATGCTGTACAGTCTTCAACTGTCCAGTGTTTGTGAGCCTGTGTCCACTGCAGCCTCAGCTTTCTGTTCTCAGCTGACAGAAGTGGAACCTGAAGGTCTTCTGCTGTTGTAGCCCATCCACCTCAAGGCTTGACAGTGGTTATCTGAGTTACTGTAGCCTTTCTGTCAGCTATAACTAGTCTGGCCATTCTCCACTGACCTCTGTCATCAATAAGCCATTTCAGTCCGCAGAACCGCCGCTCTCTGGATGGTTTTACCGTATTACTTAATTCTGAGTAACTCTTGAGACTGATGTCTGTGAAGACCCCAGGAGATCAGCTCGTCTGGCACCAACAGTCATGCCACGGTCAAAATCCCCGTTTCTTCATTCTGATAGTAGATGTGAACATTACCTGAAGCTGCAGGACCGTACCTTCATGATCTTGCATGCTGCTGATCCACAATTAGCTGATTAGATAATTGCATTAAAGACTAGGTGCACAGGTGTTCCTTATGAAGTGCTCGGGCAGGACTGACACTGACCCTTACACTCCTGTGGTCGTCCACTTAAGAAGATAATGCAAGTTCAGTTCTTCTCATGTACGAAGCAGAGCTCCTCATGACCCACCATCAGCAAACTGTTTTTGACGTGTCCTGCTTGCTGTGGAAGATCCGGCTCAGTGGTCAGAAAAGGCCAGAGCCAGTTTCAGAGATCGCCCATGACATGCTGTGGAAAGAAGCCCTGATCAAAGCCCCTCCAGCCCTCGGCGCGGCGATTTAATACGCTTCACGTCTTATTGTGTAAAAACTGACACGGAGTGGCCATTACCCAAATAGCCCCGTGTTCCGGCTGGCCCGTCTGGACTCCGATAATAACCCATTCGTTTGCAAAAGGGGGAAACCTGGAGGCGGCCGAGGCTTTTCAGACGGTTTTAGAGATGATCGTTATTGAAAGGAGCCGCGGACTCTGAACATCAGCATTAGACAATTATTTAATCTCCCATTATGGGCCATCGCAAATGATTTTAGAGTGGGCGACGGCCAGTGACTCACCCTTCACTCTGTCTCGATGTCTCTCGCTCTCTCTCACTCTGTCTCTGTGTCTCTCACTCTCTCTCACTCTGTCTCGATGTCTCTCGCTCTCTCTCTCTGTCTCTGTGTCTCTCGCTCTCTCTCACTCTGTCTCTGTGTCTCTCTCTCTCTCTCTCTCTCTCTGTCTCGATGTCTCTCGCTCTCTCACTCTGTCTCTGTGTCTCTCGCTCTCTCTCTGTCTCGATGTCTCTCGCTCTCTCACTCTGTCTCTGTGTCTCTCGCTCTCTCTCTCTCTCTCTGTCTCGATGTCTCTCGCTCTCTCACTCTGTCTCTGTGTCTCTCGCTCTCTTGCTCTCTGTCTCTGTGTCTCTCGCTCTCTCTCTGTCTCTGTGTCTCTCTCTCTCTCTCTCACTGTCTCTGTGTCTCTCACTCTCTCTCACTCTGTCTCGATGTCTCTCGCTCTCTCTCTCTGTCTCTGTGTCTCTCGCTCTCTCTCACTCTGTCTCTGTGTCTCTCTCTCTCTCTCTCTCTCTCTGTCTCGATGTCTCTCGCTCTCTCACTCTGTCTCTGTGTCTCTCGCTCTCTCTCTGTCTCGATGTCTCTCGCTCTCTCACTCTGTCTCTGTGTCTCTCGCTCTCTCTCTCTCTCTCTGTCTCGATGTCTCTCGCTCTCTCACTCTGTCTCTGTGTCTCTCGCTCTCTCTCTCTCTGTCTCGGTGTCTCTCGCTCTCTCGCACTCTGTCTCTGTCTCTCTCGCTCTCTTGGTGTTTAACGGTGAGTTATTAAGTGGAGTGGATTTACATGGTGTAAGAGTAACAGAGTAACAGTTGGTAATGTTGAGCATTTTCCACCAGGCCCTCAGAAACATGCACAGGGCTTTATTACGTGATTGATAAATGGAAGGTCTAACCATGAATAATATTTTTGTTTAGGTCGTGTAGGATATATATATATATTTTTATTTATTTATTGTCGTTGGCTTGCCAGATAATATATATATATATATATATATATATATATATATGAATGTGGGCTTCCAGTTCTCTTTGTTCTTTTTACTTTTTTTTTTTTTTTACTTTTTTCTACGTTTTGTAACGTAGTAAGTTTCATTCTTGGATTTTTATTTTTCCAATAAAATAGTTATTGCAGAATCTAATGATTTGGACCAGCTAGTGGGTGGTTGAACAGGTGTCATTGTAAATAGGTCATTTATTTTTTGGAGCATTCACATTTTTATAGTTGCTATTCTACCAAGTAATGAAGTTGGTAAGGCTAAACGACTCTGAGAGTTATGAGGATGTAGTGATGCCCAGGTATTTAATGTTGCCAATGGTGAAGGCAGGGAATAGGGTTTGGGGTGCACCATTATGACCACCTTTATAGATTGGCAGAACTGTAGATTTCTTCCAGTTGATTGAATAGCGAGATGTGATGTATTCAGAAGTCCTATTGTCTCTTGGAGGGAGTTACGTGGATCCTGTAGGTATAACAATACATCATCTGCATAGAGGCTGACCTTATGTCGTGTGTTTTGAGTAATTATACCTTTGAGGTTTTTACTTTGTCTGATTGCTGCTGCTAGTGGTTCTATAAAAAATTGAGAATAAAGGTAGAGACGATGAGCATCCTTGTCTAGTGCCCCTTTGCAGTGTGAAGCTCTGGGAGGTCCATAGCTGTGGGTGATGTATATAATGTCCTGATCCATTGGATGAATGATTTCCCAAAGCCAAATTTCTGCAATGTAGTAAAGAATTTCCCAGTTAACTCTGTCAAATGCCTTTTCTGCATCTAATGAGGTAATTATGACATCTAAATTGTGTTGTTGGCTGATGGAAATCAGATCGAATAGTCTGCGCAAATTATCCGTCCTTTAATAAAACCCGTCTGGTCTGGGTGAATCTTTAATGGCACAGCTGTTTCGATCCGGTTAGCCAGTGCTTTACTGATTATTTTGATATCAGGGTTAATCAGTGATATGGGCCGATAGCTAGAGGGAAGTGTTGGTACTGAGATGAGGGCTGTGTTCATATGAGGTAGAATTTTTGAGTTGTGCTGTATATCTTCCGTCATTTTGAAAAATTGAGGGGATATAATGTGCCAAAAATGTGTGTAGGATTCTGCAGGAAAGCCGTCTGGACCGGGAGCTTTATTAATGGGCATCTGCATAAAGCATTATAAAATTATTCTTTGAATATTGGCTTGTCCAGTGTTTCTGCATTCTCTGAGGTCAATTTTGGCAGATTAATTGAGTTTAAAAAGTGGTTAATGCCATCAGGGGATGGATCTTGATCAGAGGTACACAGCTCCTTATAAAATGCTTGAAACGTGTTCTTTATTTCCAGAGGTGTGACCAAGGTACCCTGCAGAATTCTTTATAGCCAGTAGGGCTGGGAATCTCTTGGCACCTCACGATTCGATTCAATTACAATTCAGAGGCGGCGATGCGATTATAAAAAGATATCGATGTCTTTTTCTCTCACTCTCTCAGGACTTTCAGAGTAAAGCATCTGTAATGATCTCTAATGAATTTACTTCCAATGTCTTATTAATAAATCAATGGAAGTGATGTGGCTGAACTGGAAGACGCTCATTCGCTGCTCTTGTTTGGAGCACGAGAGGCGCTGCTGCCGCTCATCTGTGATAAAATGCGCTGTTACAGTGAAATAAGACCCTGATGATGACGGACGTCCACACAGCGCGTTACAGCCGTCCTGCCCGCTTTCGTCAGTGATTTTATAACTCCGGATTTGGTCGTGCTTTAGAGAGTCCAGGGTCTCTATGTCAGTAAAGCATCTGAGACGGGACGTGAGCAACACAGCGTGAAAGCCCTGTTTCTCAATGAGACTGCAGGTCACTGAGCAACGCGGTCTCTCCTGGCCAGTAGAACGAAAAGGCAGAGGGATTTAAGACGAACGTTTGGAGACTTACTCAGATTTATAAGCACCT